>NW_012106520.1:291338-311659 GCF_000951045.1 Mandrillus leucophaeus
CCAGGCGCCCAGGCATGACAGTAGTGTCCCCAGTGGAGCAGCTGCCTCATTCCACTGTAGCATCCCCTCATCTGGCAGCTATACCTGGGTTCTGCAGGTACCGCCCATATTGATTATGGCCTTAGTGATAACCCTCTGGTTCTCAGTCCTGTGTCCACCTATTCAGGCTAAGTGACTCCTTTCCTGTGGTCCTAGAGAAGTAGAATCCTTACCGTTTGGGCCCCAGCACTGACCGTTTGGGCCCCAGCACTGACTATTTGGCTTACAGTCAAAAAGACCCTCCACAAACTCCCCACCCCACCCCCACCCCACCTCCTGGTCTGCTGGGAATTTGTGTTCTCAGCATCCGGGATGATCAGCATCTCCCTCCCCTGCCGCTTTCCCATCTTTTCCCCTTGCCCTTGTTTTGGTAACAAGCCCTCATTTTCTCAGTCACTCCTTTTCCTGGCTGCCCAGTTGCTCACGCTTATTGTCCCTTCCTTCCCAGACGCTGTTCACAATGCACTTCCCAACTTCTGTCATGTCGGTGGAGCGCATTTGCACATGTAAAGAGCCCTTATGTTTTCTAGGGACATTCATGTGAATTTCCAATGATATTTTCAAACACTTGTGAACACTCTGCATTTATCTCAGAAATTTCCCACAATGTTTTATCTTCCATTCTACAGAAATCACTTTCGAAGAGAAAGAAGAAATGGAGAGAAAGCAAATGTTTTATATGGTCACTGTACTAGACGAATGTATTTATTCATTCAACAAATATGTACTGAGCTCCTAGTGTGTGCCAGGCTCTATTCTAAAGGCTGAAAACACAACTGTATACAAAATAGGCACAGTGCCTGCTCCTACAGTGTTCGTGCTTTACTGGGGAGAGGCAGACACCAGGCGCATTTATAAACATATAATACATCTTGCAGTGGTAAGTGCCGTAAGTAATATAAAGCAAGGAGGTAGGAAAAGGGAGGATAAGAAGGCAGCCCTATGAAGGCCACACTTGAGCAGAAAGCTGGGGTAAGGGAGGGAGCCCAGTGGTCATGTGAGAGGAGATGCTGCGGAGGGAGCAGTCAGTGCTGAGGGCCCTCATGAGGCAGAATGGCCAGACCACACGGATGGAGGCCATGGCCTAGGGAAGAAGAGAGGTGGAAGGCTTAAGAAGTAAGAGGCTTCAAGCATCTTATCCTGCAGGGCTTTGCAGGTCATGGTGTCGACCTTCGCTTTTACTCTGAGTCAGACTGAAAACCATTTGAGGGTTTTTGACAAGTTGGTGACTCAATCCTGGTTTTAAAGAGCCTCCTGGCTGTAGTATGAAGAGAGACTGCAGATGTGGGAGTGGGACCTTTGAGGAGGTAATTGCAACAACCCAGCAAAGAGATGATAGCAACTTGGGGAGGCCTAGTGTATGAGATGGCCAGATTTCTCTTGTTGTCCTGTGATGTAATACAGCTTTGTAGTGAGAATTATGATCATTATCATGAGGAAAGGGAGACTGAGAGAGGTAAAGTGTCTTGTGCAAAGTCATTCCGCTGTCAGTGAGAACCCCACTTATGAGGACACGCTTTTACTCTGACATGTGCCTTCAGGAAGCATGCTGCGCAGGGACTCTCCCTCCTCATCTCCCTCAGGCCTGTCTCTGGGGTTCTAGAATCGTTTCTGAGGAAAGTCCCGGAGCCTGAGCACAGACTAGGGTTGCGGGCTCCCAGCTGAGGGTCTCCAGGAGAGAAGGAAGCTAGCGGGTGATTCTGTGCTACTCAGAAGTTGCTGCTCGTCCTTAAGCAGCAACCACCCAGCTGGTGCCCCCAGGAAGAGAGGTTTGGTAGCAACGAGGGAGTTAATTTTTAATCAGTGGAAAAAAATCACCAAGGTAACACAACCAAAACATTGGTATTTTTCTGCATAAAGTCAGGAGAATCTAGAAAGAGCCCTACCCTCTAGCAGTGGGGAGAAAACAGGGTTCCAGGCAGCTGCCCCTCCTTGGCATGAATCAGTGCAGGACAGGTGGCTGATGAAGACTCCACCTGAAAGACGCTGGTAATTATGGCCTCCAGAGTTGTCCATCTGTTGGTGTGGATGAGAGTGGGGTGTGGAATTAGGAAAGGACCCCAGGGACAAGAGGCCAGAAATAAAGAATACTTGGAAAGGTAGGGACAGGGAGCTTTCCTTCAGCCCATCTGGCTAAGAGCCACCAGTGCCATTAGGGAGAGGTGAAAAGTAATTCATCTGTGGGTAATATGTAGCTTTTGTATGTATAATTCATACTTAATGTTGAACAAATGGTACCTATTTCATTTCTTAGCATAGTTCAGGGACTCACAATAAACCTTCCTTGTTTACATATCTTACTGACTTAAATGCAAAACACCTATCTCACAAAGAACTGGGATCTAGGATGTGTGAAGAATTCTTAAGACTCAATTACAAGATGAATAAACCAACTTTAAAAAATGGGCCAAAGATTTGAACACACTCTCTTCACCAAAGAAGATAAATGAAAGGCAAAATAAACACATTAAAAGATGCTCAACATCATTAGTCATTAGAAAAATGCAAATGAAAATCACACTGAGATACCACTACACACCTAGTAGTGGTAACACTTTAGAAATGGACCATACTATGTGTTGACAAGTGGGTGGAGGAACTGGAACTCTTCTACGCTGCTGATAACAATGTAAAATAGTACAACTACTTTGAAAAATAGTCTGACAGTTTCTACAAAGCTAAATATACAGCCATTCCACTTCTAGGTATTTATTCAAGAGAAATAAAAGCATCTGTCAACACGTATACAAATGTTCATAGCAGCTTTATGGTAATGGCCCAAAACAGAAAACAATCCAAATGTCCCTCAACAGGAAAATGAATAAGCAAATTATGGCATTTCCACACAATGGAATGACATTCAGAGATCAAAGGAATAAACTATTGATACAGACAACAGTATGGGCACATTTCAAAGTAATTATGCTAAGTCAAAAAAAAGCCAGACAAAAATAACACATACTGTATGATTTCATTTACATAAAATTCTAGAAAATGCAAACTAAGGCATAGAGACAGAAAATGTATCAATGATTGCTGGGAAGGGATGGGAGGTTGGGCTTGCACAGGGGAAGGGGGAGCAAGGTGGGCTTACAAAGGATGGGGGAAATTTGGAAATGAAGGAGGCACTTATTTTGATTGTGATGACAGTTTCACACATGTACTCCAATGTCAAAATTCATCAAATTGGGCACTTTCAATATGTGCTGTTTATTTGATCCTAGTTATACATGAATAAAGTTGTTTTTTTAAAAGCATGTATAAAATCTGGGGCAAATGAAGTTAACAGGTATTTGTCTTCAAAGTTTCACATCCCTGATGAGTGGGTGGCCCCATTAAACCGCACCCTACAGGATGGCATCTGAGCACGGCCATTTCTTCTGGAGCTGCCCATACCACATTCCCCAAAATGTTCTGGCATTTTAATGCTTCCATCAAATCATCTCAAGCTCGGGTTTCCAAGTACCGTGTGGCTGTGGTGTCCCTGTCTGCTGCGGTGTGAGAAGGGCTGGAGTCTTCCACACCTGGTCTTTATGAATGTGTGTTTTCTGTGTTCAGTTCCTTCACCATGAGGATTTCCAGCTGAGTCACAGGCTTATCAGTAGTGAGAAGTACACATTCAGGCAAAAGTGTCTGGAGTTAGAGGCAGCAGGAATTCAACTCTTACAGGCTATCTCTATAAATGTTTCATGTTCGTATAGTGAAGTGTGCAGAGAACAGGTGCCCAGGAGGTTTACACCATGTAGGTTTGCTCATAAAAGAAAATTGCTAGGAGAGCATAGGGCAAGGGTGGCTCCAGTCCCCCAGCTCTGCCCATTATTGCTGCACAAGAAGTAAATTCCTTTACTTTCTTAAGCCTCAGTTCCTCCATTTGCAAAATAGCCATTGTGATATCTTGCAGAGTTGTTGGAAGGCTCCAAAAGAAAATGGATACAAAAGGTTTTTCTTAAAAAAAAAAAAATTAACCATTCTTTACAAATGTTAGTTATATCTAAGTTTGACTTAAGGGGAGTGTATTAGTTTGCCAGGGCTGCCCTAACAAAGTGTCACAGACTGGGTGGTTTGAACAACAGAAATCTATTTTCTCACAGTGCTGGAGGCTAGAAATCTAAGATCCAAGTATCCTCTGAGACCTCTGTCCTTGTCTGGCAGATAGCCATCTTCTCCCTGTGTCCTCACGTGGTCTTCCCTCTCTGTGTCTGTGTCCTCATGTCCTCTTATTTTGAAGGGCACCAGTCATACGGGATTAGGAGTCAACAAAATGACTTCATTTTAGCTCAATCACCTCTATAAAGGTGATTGGACTCTATCTCCAAATACATTCACATTCTGAGGTCCCAGGGGTTAGATCAACGTGTGAATGTTGGGGAGACACAACTCAGCTGACAGCAGGGAGATTGGTATGGGTGATGGGCATCTGATCACCATATTCTTCCCCAATTATACTGGAAAGTGGACATGATCAAGTATAGCAGAGTCAGTATGGTGTGCCAGAGGTGATGAGGCCCCATCATCACATTTCCCTCGCTGGATTTCGATGTCTATTTTGTCCCTTTGCCCTTTTCTGTGGATGGCGACCAAATCAATGGTGGAGAGCAGATGTAAGTCTGGAAAATCACCTGTAAGGACACTTTCTTCTAAGTAGCCCCTGAGTCCCTGGAGACTTGTCCCCCTTTCCTGTCACTCTCCTCTTTGCACAGACCACTCCTCCTGAAGAGGATCAGGGAGTGATGCTGTGGCTGCTGTGGGCAGAAGCTGGGGTGAGATGCAGGTGCAGAGCTGTGAACATTATCTTGGAGAATATTAGTGTTATGCAAACCAAAAAGTGACTTTATTTGTTGGACTGTTTTTAGCTTCAAGGGGCAATGAGTGATTTAAAATGGGGCTATTCCCATGTGGTCGTTGCCCATGAAAAGAATGCTGTGGAATATGTTTGTCCACTGGCATTTGCTGAAACTTAAGCATGGCGTCTCCAGATGAGATAGGCAGAGAAAAGTTGGACAAGGGCCAGCCTAGTGACCCTCTTGGGTAAGTGCTCCTGATCACATGTGCAAAATTATGGTTGGGGTGTATTGGAGAGTTGAGAACCAGTGAGATTTTTCCTGGACTTGTCTGCTAAGAGCTTTTCATTTTATCTTGTAGCAAACTAAATTGAGGCCCTGGAGGAAGATCCTGAGCCACGGGAGGGCAGCTCCACATGTCACAGAGCAAACGAGGCAGTTTCACCTCTGCCCTGCTCATACTGTGCTGGTGCTCACCCCTTCCGGCGGGGAGAGTGACAACAAAGTCAGCGGGCACCTGTGGATCAGTTCAGACACAGCCCCCCTGCTCGCCTGGCAGGGGCCAGGTGCACACAAGATGCATGTATCGCTTATGTCAGAATGGACACCAACTTCCTCTGGGCACATCCCTAATCACCAGCAATAACCCTGAATCATTTATCACAAAGGCCTGCTGCCAAAGCCCTTCGAGACCCCAGGGAACTGCTGTTGGCTTTCCCTTCTGAGATTTTGCTGGTACATCACAATCAGCCATCACTACTATTTGTTTTCTTGACTCATTACACTAGTGTGCCAGCACATGAGACGCTTGAAATTTAGTGCAGAAATCTGTGCCTTTTTCGAGTGTATGTGTGGGCATTTTTCTAGGGAGGGATTTATCAGATTATGCTTGGCCAAAAATGTCAAGAATGAGATGCCAATTACTCATGCCACAGTCCCATATAGAACAGAACTAACACAAATTGATCGTGGGAGGTGTGGGGGATCTCGGTGGTTATCTCAAGAATCAGACACAGCATCTAGTTCTGAGCCTTCATAATTATACTTATCATCAACCTGAAGATTTGTTTTTATAATAAGCTAATACACCCCTGTATTAGTTTCCCAAGACTGCTACTAACAATGTACCCCAAACAGAGTGGCTTAAACAGAAATGTATGGTCTCAGAGCTCTGGAGGCTGGAAGTTCAAGGTTAAAGTCTTGGCAGGGTTGATGTTTTCTGAGGACCGTGAACAAGAATCTGTTCCAGGCCATTCTCCTGGCTTCTAGTAGCCTCAGGCTTTCACTCCTTGGCTTATAGATGGCATTTTCCTCGTGTCTTCACAAGCCTTCCCTCTGTACATGTTGGCTTCCAAATTTCCCTGTTATATAAGAACGCCAGTCATATTGGATTAGGGTCTACCCTAATGACCTAATCTTAACTTGATCATCGCAAAGACCTTATTCCTAAAGAAGGTCATATCTACAGGTGCTTGGGGTTAGGACATCTTTTGGGCAGACACAATTCAATCCATAACAGCCCCTCTGAATCACCACTATCAACTCAGTGCTTATTCATGAGCCAGGGGTGCCACATTGAATTCTGCTGGGCTGAACCATCTGCCCCAGAGATCCCAGGTCATGCAGGGCAGTCTCTACTACATATTCCAAAGGTGTTCCTGGCCAGCCTGTTGGGGCTGATCCGATCACATGATTTACCATTTAAACCTCAGACTGGCCTGCTTTTGAAGGTGCCTGGAGAATTCAGTGGAGGGAACTCCTAAAGAAGTCAGGCTGCCAGGGAGTTCCTAGCCTTTATGAGAAAGATACTTGGCAATTCCAGGAGGTTGAAAAGCCCTCCCTCTATCATTGTTTATAAGCTTTCACTCACACCACTCCCTCACTCCACCTGGAGCACCCCTCCCCATCCCCTTTCTCCCTGTGGCCCACTACAACCTTTTTCAACACCCAGAGCTTACCCCACCTTCCCTTTTCTTTCCACATTTACAAATTGGAAGTGCTGTTGAATCTTCATTGGACACTGGACCTCTTGCATAGAATGCTCCTGTCTTCCAGCCCTTCCTGAATCCCAACCTACTGGAGAATGGGGTTGGGGTCTTCTTCGAGGCCCTTTTCTCCCCAGATGCCCTGCAATGCCTGGCAGGGTGCTCTATATGCAGAAGGACTACGCATCCTGGAAAGTGAGCTTGAAGCTTCAGTTGGAGCCTTGAAATTGATTGTGCCATTACAGGAAACTCCCCACAAGCAACACAAGACCCTGATTCTCTACAGGAAGTCATACAGACATCTTAATCAAGAGCTCTTTTTACCTTCCGAACACCACCAAGGTGGGCCTCCTGTGGGAGAAAGGGCTTCTGTCAAAATAGCTCCAAGTGTCCTGGTTCCACCTGAAACCTCCATTGCCACATTGCAGTGACGGGCCTGTCATTTGCAAAGTGCAGGCAGCCAAAACTAGTTTCAGGCAGCAAATTGGCACGTACATATAAAGTTAGGTCTAAGGGCTCTGCAGATAGGATATTTACGAGTGGCTCCTTCATCACACTTTAAAGAAAATGGTCTAGTCAAAAAAATGATATAGACACATTCTCCCAGTTACTGACATTGACAGTCTTTCATGCCACTACTTGCTCTTCCTCCTCTGCTGGGTGTCCCCCTCACTTAGCCTGGCAGACTCCTCAGCCTTTAAGAACCATTGCAACCATAAAAATAATGAAATCATGTCCTTTGCAGCAACATGGATGCAGCTGCAGGTCATTATCCTGTGTGAATTAACGTAGGAACAGAAAATCAAATACCGCTGTTCTCACTTACAAGTGGGAACTAAACATTGCGTACTCATGGATGTAAAGATGGGAATAGACGCTAGGGACTACTAGAGGGGACAGAAAGGGAGGCAGGAGAGAAGGGCTGAAAAACAAACAACTGGGTACTGTTCTCACTACCGGCTGACAGGATCATTCGTATCCCAAACCTCAGCACCATGCAATATGCCCACCATGTAAACAAGCTGGCACATGCACTCCCCGAATCTAAAATAAAGTTGTAATTACAAAATAAATTGATAGATAAATTAATAAATGAAAGGACCATCACATTGTTTCTCCTATAAGCAGCCTTCCCTGGTCCCCTCAGAAGCACATCCTCTCCCTCAACGCTACTCAAGGAACTCTTTCCACCACTGGGTTCCCGCAGCACTTTGTGAGGACTCAGTTAACACACTGCGGGGCTGTTTTTTCTGGCTTTCTTTCTGTGTCACCACCAGCCTGAGGACAGAACACTGCTGTGCTTCTGTCCCTGCCTCCCTGGGCAGGTTCTGGTGGTAAGGGCTGTTTTGTTTACTTTAAATCACCCCAGGCCTCTTTTGCCAAAGGTCAAGATGCAGTCGTCATATTCTATTAAAGTACAGACAAGACTTTGGACCAAAGGCAAAAATGTCACAGTGATCAGTGCCCACCAAGGGGACAAACACTCCAGGCTCAGATGAGTCACAGCCAGCCACGCCTGAGGGCTGCCAGGAGGCCAACCTGGACCACTAGGTCAGCCTAAAGCTGAGCTCACTTGCAAGGACAGGCAGATGACAAAGTCAAGCAAATGACCTGAAGTGGCTCTAGAGTAGTGGTCCCCAAGGGCCAAGCCATTTTACTATTGCTAAAATGCCCTTTATTTGAACAACTGAAGGGGATTGCAGTAGGGACAATTGTCTACTTTAATACCATTCTTTGGAAAAATGGAAAACCGGCCACCCCGTGAAGTCTACAAGACTGCAGCCTCCTGCTGCAGAGGAGGCACTTCTCATCGACTTACCGGCTGCCTCTTCCCGCTGCCGTACTCATGCAGGAGGTAGCTAGCCAGGCGTGATCAGGGCAGGAGCGGCTTCCCCAGCACACACACCAGGAATGTCAGACAACCATCAGGTGATGGTCAGGCTGTTTTTAACTGTCTCTCTAAAATAATGATTGGGCACAGCCAGCACCACGGAAAGGCAGTCTCCCAATAAATAGAAAACACCTGAAGCTGGTGATCAGCTGCTTCCTGATAAGGTCACATGGGATTGGGTGAGTGGGCTCAAGCATGCGCACTAAGAGGCAAAATGGAGGCATTTAACTGGTATATGACCTTCCTCTAGGAAAGCTAGATTGGTAAGGGAAGAATGCCTCAAGTGAGCACGTGTACACCTCCAGTAAAAACACTGTGCATGCCCCCCTCTCAAGCACTATCAGGCCACTGCGCATGCGGGCAGCCCACCCCAAGGGAAGAATCAGAGGAGAAGTAACGCCAGACCCTGGAAGTGTGCCAACATATAAACCCCAAATCAAAGGTCAAACCCTGCACTCAACCTCACAAGTCACCTGCTTGGCTCTCTTCCAAGCGCACTTTACTTCCTTTCACTCCTGCTCTAAAACTTGCCTTGGTCTTTTCTTCTGCCTTATGCCCCTCAGTTGAATTTTTTCTTCTGAGGCGGCAAGAATTGAGATTGCTGCAGACCTGCACAATTTGCCTCTACTAATGACATGTCATCACAGCGTGTGAGCTGGGCTCTGGGCACCCCAAGAGCTCTAGGACAGCCCCTGCCTGCAAGGACGTACAGTTAAATTGGGACATGGGACCAGATGTAGATCTGTGGACCCAATATAGGGTGCTGTGTGCCCCTGTGAAAGTGCAGCCCGAACAACACATCCTCAGGGGCCAAAGGACACAAGGCCTCTGGGTCCCCACTCCCACTCCACCGGGCAGGTTCTACTTTTTTTTTTTTTCCTAATGTACTGGGGTTTTGCTCATGGTTTATTTTAAAGAAAATGTTCTTCTGTTTTGTTTTTTAAATTCAAAACCCTGGAAATCGTCCCTCTGGCCTGAGCTCCTCATTTCCTGGGTGAGGAAACAGAGGCCCCGAGAGGCCTGATGAGTGTCCAGCATCCCATGGCTGGGTGGCTGGTAGGTGGCCGGCCCGGGCAGAGCCAGGTCTCTCGGTGATTTTCACTGTCTCTCTCCATTTGTCTCGTATCTGTGTCCTCTCCATTTGCAGCAGGGCCTTCTACCTCCTTTTCACCTGCGCCAATGCCAGGACGGAGAAATGCTTACGCCCCTTGGCACTGCAGGCAGCCTGGCGACTCACAAAGTTTCAGGACCCTACTGCAGGGGTCCCCAACCTCTGGGGTCACAGACCAGTACCAGTCCCCAGCCTCCCTGGGAATGCCCTGCAGAGGTACCAGGCCCGGGGCTGGAAGGGTGGGGATGAAGATTATGGATGCCATCTGAATCTTTTCAAATTCAACACACTTTTTTGGACACCAAAGCACTTTTTGTACAGTTTTAAAAAATTGAACACTAAACCTGGAAGTTGTTTTCTGAAAAGGCGAGGGGAGAGCGCTTCCCCCAGGCAACCTAGATCCCTTGCATGCACAGTTCCCAACAAGGAGCCTTGGGGAAGGGAGCACTCAGTAAGATGTAATTTAGCTTAAAGACTGGGGGTGCCTGAGCGTGTGCGTTTCCCTCGGCTGTGCTTCTTGCTAGGTGCTCAGACGGCAAAGTCACCACTGGCCCTGCGTTCTCAGGTGTGAACAGTGGAGAGTCAGAGGTGCTGAGGGTCATACTCACCCACCATCTACCCTGCACCAGCACCCCACCCCCGGCACTGGTTTTCTGTGCTCTCGTTTGGTGCCCCCAAAATCTTAAGGCCTGTAGGATTATCACCACTATACAGAAGAGGAAACCGAGGATTACAGAGGTGGTCTGAATGTCTAAGAAGGGAGATCCAGGATTGGAACCCAGATCTGTACAACTCCAAAGCTCTCTTCTGACCTGTGCCGCCTCCAGAGGGATGAGCAATCGTGCCTCCCTTTCCTCTGCACAGCCGCCCTGCAGCTCACGCAGCTGCAGTAATGACCGCTCTTGAGAGAGCTGCCCCACCCAGAGGGGTTTAAGGCAGAGAAGAGCGGCCTGCAGCCTAGTTTCTCTCAGTGTGCCTTACAGCCAAAGCCAAAGACTGAGGCCAACACCCAGGGCACGGCCGCTACCCTGGCCTCAACACCACAAGTGACTGGACGCAGCTGCTGGCAGAAAGAGCCGCACTCCAGGCATTTCGTACCTAACAGAAGAAATCCAAAGATTCTTATCTTTGGTTCTTCCCTTTTGTCCTAACACACTAGGAGGGAATTCTGCACGGATCACAAGGAACCACGAACGTGATTCCTTTCCCTCCTGCGGTGGTCATCTTCGGCAACTCTAGCCATGAAGCCAGCCTGTCTGTCTCTTTCTTTGCTTGTGTTGGGTCATATTATTGAAGAAAGAATAATCGCAACACTGTTACCCGCCTGTGTATCAGGCATTGTTCATGGGAGGTTTTAGGATCTCTGTGACACACGCAGGCAGAGCATGCCATCCTCACTTAGGAGGGGAAGCGGAGGTCTTGGAAGTAAGTCACACACTAGCAGGGAAGAGACCTGGGTTTTCCCATGGCTCACTGCAGCCTCCCTGAACTCTTGTTCCACAGATGCTGGGCTGACACTCCCTTGTCCCCCTCTAGAGCTCCGTGAACAGGAAGAGGTTGTCTTCCAGCTGTGTAGACGCTGGGAGAACAGCCCACGGTGCCAGCCACAGCTACCTGCTCTGAAGTGGAGGGGCTGCGGAGCAGACAGCAGACTTCTCCCAGCTGAGCAGAGCTGGGCAAAATAGATCGATCTAAACTGCCCTTAGCGGATGTTCTCATTTCCCTGCTGCCCTAAAAGTGGTGTCAGCCTGAGGTGAACAATATAAATAACTGTTCACAGGCAGTTTGTTACAGGACTCTGTGGCCTGGGTTGGCAGAGACAGATTCCGGGAAGTCAGTGACTTGGTCACTTCCCACTCAAAACTCAGGGCACCAAGGAGCCTATATTGGGCTAAATGCAAAAGGCTGGGAATCAAAGAGGAAACATTAGAGGAGGGACCGGCCTCCCAAATGGACCGATGCTATTTATTCCTTCCCACAGGGCTCCTTTCAGCAGCCATGGTGAAAAGTGGGGCTGTGAGGCCCCAACACCCAGCTGCCTCCCTCCACCTTTGGGGATTTTAGAAATGTAAGGAGGGGCCGGGCACAGTGGCTCATGCCCGTAATCCCAGCACTTTGGGAGGCTGAGGTTGGCAGATCACCTGAGGCCAGAAGTTCGAGACCAGCCTGGACAACGTGTTGAAACCCCTTCTCTACTAAAAATACAAAATTAGCCAGGTGTGGTGGCACATGCCTGTAATCCCAGCTACTCGGGAGGCTGAGGCAGGAGAATCGCTTGAACCCAGGAGGCAGAGGTTGCAAGAGTCAAGATTGTGCCACGGCACTCCAGCCTGGGTGACAGAACGAGACTCAGTCTCAAAACACACACACACATACACACACAAAGAAATGTCAGGAGGGTGGTTACAGATCTGACCTCACATTCCTAAGTGCACGTGCTGAGATTCTACTCCTTGCTTTTAGCCACAGTTTAGAAAAGTTTTTTTTTGTTCTCAACAGTTCTCTATGTGGGATTTACCCCCGGACAGATGGAAAGTGATAAAAATGATTTCATTAATTATTAACTTTGATATTTTTCTTCATAGTTCTCAACATGCTTCACACACCTTTCCTTCTTTGAGCCTCAAAGCACTGTGTGTAATCTTATTGTTGCGAACCCATTTTATAGGTGAGAAGGCTGAGGCCCAAGGATACATGAGGAGACAAAGGCAATAAACATAAGGACTGGGCCTCACACCTGGATCTGCTACTCCCTAGCCCCTAGTTATTCCTTCGCCTCATACCCACGGCCATGATCTGACAAAAGAGAAACACCTTTAAGAGCAGGCACCCCTGCCTGATTCAGTCAGCAGGAAGCTGTCAGCAGATCTCGCCCAGTTACAGCCTGGTCCACCTGTTTGTAATAAACATAGTGAGAAGGACAGAATCATAGCGGGGTGGTTGGCATGTTGAGTTGGGACTGACGACAGGGTGTGTTTGGTTTCTGAATGTGGCTGGGGTCCTTCTGAGCATGAGACAATAGATGACACTCAGCCACAGGAGGCTGTGCCCAGCAGGGTCACCAGCCTTGAAGCAGCAGGGTAGCAGCTCTGAACTCAGAAGTTGAGGCTGCAGTCTTGAGGCAGAATTTCTTCTGCAGGACACCTCGGTTTTTGCTCTTAGGAGGATCAACGGAATGAGGCCCACCCACATGATCAAGGACAATCTCTTGAAAATCAGCTTATTATAGATGTGACCCACACCACAAATACCTCCACAACAATGTCTACATTCGTGTTTGATTAAATAACCGGGTCGTATAGCCTGACCAAGCTGATGCATGAAACTCACCATCACACCCTGTATCCATCCACAGCTTTCTAGGGCACTGTGGTAGCCCAGGTGAGGTGTTGTGCTCTAACTCTCCAGAACAAAACTGCTGGGCCATTTTTTTGTTAGTTCCTGTGTCTCTCCTCTGATGTGCACGATTGTGACTCAGGATTATGAGGTTCTAGAGCAGAGGACAAGGAAGGAAAGAGGGAGCAAGTGTCTGGGAGGAGCAGTAGCCGGCTCCGCCCCTCAAGTGTGTGCTTCTGCCCCAACCTACACCTGTCACTGAGGCAGCCGTCACTGCAAATGGATGTTACTATGAGAAGTATCGCATCGCAGTTCATCCAGAGACCAGACGGTGCCGCGTAAAAGAGCCACAGTTTTGCCTAAGTGAGATTGCAGCAGACACGAAGGAGAGCCAAGGCACTGGACGAGGACACAGGTCAGGCAAAAGCACAGGAACAAAAGTGTTGGTCCCTGGTCAGTGTCCCCCAACTTCTCTTGCAAGCAAATCTACATATAAATCCACGTTTTCTCATGACTATGGTTCAGTTGATGGTCAGCTTACAACACCTGGACATGGTAGGTTAGGGGGAGAAGGTTGGGAGGCCTGATCCTGTGATTTCTGGAGAAAAATGTTCTGTTGGTGGGGAACCCAATGTGCAGCCTCATGATAGAGTCCTGGGGAGATGGTTGACCTATTAGATTCAGCCCCCAGAGGCTTGCCTTGGTGTCTCTCCGGGCTGACAGGACTAAGGGGGATGCTAGTCAAGACAGGCCAGGGCACAGGCTCCTGGTGATGCGTCTGTGCTGGGTCTGCATTCTGAAAAGAGCCTTGCTGGCCACCGGGCCATGTGGCCCTTGAGAGGGTCCCAAAGTCCATGAAATGGGGGGCATGGTGGAGATGGGAAGGCTGCATCCCTCATCCCACTGGGTGCCCTGAGCTTCAGTGTCCTCTCTCCCTTGCTGGGGACAGCACTCTGTGGCTGCTGCCGGGCAGGGTGGGGCTTTGTCACCTGCTGAGTCCCCTCCATTGCCTCAGCAGACTCTGAGACTCTTGTTCAGTCTGGGCTTTTTCTGACTCTGGGGGGATGGAGGGGCAAGGTTGCTGTGCCACCTCACCCTATTGCCAAGCCCCAGCTGGCCTCCCCTCTTTACACAAGAGATACCTTTTCCCTCATATCCCCACAAAATGCACACCTCTGCATTTTGAGAGTTCCAGCGTGAACTATGAGCTACAGGGGTGGAGGGCGTCATCTCAACTCCATTACTGCAACTGTCCTCCCATAGGGTTGACAAATTGCATACTGGGTTCTAGACAGAAATATCATTGTAATGAAGCATTACTCAGGCTGCACTTCTGCCCACTTTCTTGTTCCTGAAAGCCATGCAGAACTGGATTCTGACCACTTACATCCCCGTTGCACCTATAGACAAGATTTCTAGCATTAGGGTCCTAAGGCTGCTTAAGAATTAATTTGCATCTGCATTGTTCCCATAGACAGGACCTCTGACATAAAGATGTTTTTCAGAACGGTGGATCAGCATGAGAATACAGCTTCCTCATCTCACCCTGCCCCAGGACTTCACCCTGCACTCATCAACCAATCAAGGATCTCCACACCATGGCCCACTTCAAAGCCTTTAAAAACTCTTACTCTAAACTTCTCAGGAAAATGGATTTGGAGTTCCTTCCCATCTCCTCATTTGGTGACCCTGCCTCTTTCTCTGCTGCAACCCAGTGTCTGGGTATATTGACTGGCTATGTGCATTGGGCAGTGAACCCATTTGTTAGGATGATGACAATGAATTCCTTCCCCATCTTGTTTGGGAAATATTCACACTTGTTTGGGGTGCACTTGAACCCTTGCCCACCAGTATGGATGAGACAATAAATTGTGCAGAAAAATGGCAACCAATATGGGAAAGTCTAATTAGAATTAATGACAACCTTCTTGGGTAATAACAATTGTGTTCATTAGGTTTGGTGCTGTTTTACATGCATTATTCCTTTTACTTTTCCCAGTACCCCTTATGAGATAAGAACTATCACCATCCTCATTCTTCCAAAAGAGGAAGCTAAGGCTTAGTGGTGTAAATACTTTGCCTGCCAGTGGCAGAGCCAAATGCCAGGGCAGACTTGAGAGCCTCGAGTACCTGTTTTTTGTTTTTGTTGTTGTTTTGTTTTTCGTTTTTTTTTTTTTTTACTGAAGGTCAAGTTTCTTTCTAGGTAATCTTATTTCCTTATTTTGGGTCAGAGAATGAGAGATTTGTTCTTATGTGTGGATGTCCTTATACATGCTCCTGATCCGTGGGAGAGGAGGTGTTGAGCCCTGTGACTGTGGTTGAGAAGGGCAATTCCATCCCACATCTCTTTTCTCTCTGTACCTGTGGGTGCTGGGGAAATGCCAAAACATGGTCAATGAGACCTTAAGGAATTAAGGATGCAAAATAGAACAGCAAGAGCCTTCGTGGTCACTGGGGACTGTCCCATTAATAGGGACAGGAGGCAGGGAAATTCTGGGCAGAAGAGGGTGGGTACGCAGCGAGGGCACCACCCTGAAGCCAAAAAGCCTAATACCGCAGCCCAAAGTGAGAACATACATCCCTGATTTCCCATTCCAATGTTGCCTTTTCCAAAACTGTCCATGGCCCACCCCACCCCCTATCCTGTGCCTGTAAAAAACACAGAACTCAGCTGGCAGAGAGGAGAAGCAGCTGGATATCAGAGACTATGGTTGGATATTGGAGAGAAGTGACTTGGCTTCAGAGGGACAGCTTGACAGTGTAGTTTTGGAAGATCACCTTCCTGCCTCATCCCCTTTCTAACTCCCCTTCCCACTGAGAGCCACTTTCATTGGCAATAAAAATCCCCTGCATCTACCATCTTCAAGTTGTTCATGTGACCTCATTCCTCCTGAATGCCAGACAATAACTCGAGTGCCATGAGTGTGGGTGCAAAAGGCTGTCACACTGACCTTCCAGTGAGCTGTTAACATTTATGCTGTCCATGGACAGCAAAGCTAAAAGGGCACTGTAACCCCCCTACTGGGGCTTCAGGGTTGCAGTCACCCCTTAGATGCTGCTATGGGGTTGCACAAAGTTTTGCTTCTGCCAGTGCCCAAAAGTGCTCACCCTGGCTCCTGCACCAGGTCACCTGCACTCCCCCTCCCACAAAGATGGAAAGGCAGCAGGACTGAGCCAGTACAGTCTGCCCCTGCTGGCACCAAAGTGGCTGACTAGTTATAGTGCCCATGCACTCTAGTTCTTGCCTGTGAAGGGGTCAGGAAAATATCCTGCTTCACCATCAAGGCAGATGTGATGTAGGCAGCTTAGCGACTAAGTAAGGCTATGCTGAATGCCATCAATCAGGCTAGAAAAATAAAATCCTGTTGCAGGGAGGGGTCCCCTGATGTTTTGTCTGTGTGGCAGAAGGGAAGTCAGGGGTTTAGGTAATTGATGAGACCTTGTGGCATCTTAACTGGACCACTAGGAAAGAAACCCCAAAGTCAGTGGCTGACACTGTGTTCAAAACACACAGACAAGGTTTGGGAAGCAGAATTAGAGCGTCCCCAGTCTGGAGTGATTTTCTTAGAAAGCAATTGCTTATGTAGATTGATGTGAGAACTTGGGCTCATGATACTTGTCCAGGAAGTGGAATTCACTGTGTTAGTGGTTCTTTTCCTGCAAGGTTGATGGCAAGGCATACTTACATGGCTGCCCTCACAGGAAATTTAGAATAGGAGCTTGGTTTTGAAGGATGGCCCTCTTCTCCTACTTGAGCAACTCATATTTTAGAATATGGTGAAAATTCATAATTTGAAAAAAAATTTTAGACTCCTCCCTAAATTCACTGTGTCTTTTTGGAGTGTAGGCCAAGTTGAATGCAAACAGGGCTGCCATAATTTCTCAGCTGCAGTTCCCAAAACTAGACTATGGGTGCTTTGCAAGAATGACACCAATATGATTGGGGAGGAAGAGCACTCTCAGCCTCTGCTCCCTAGAGCCAAGTGACTGACTGCTTTCCAGCAGGAACAGTGCCGCCACTTCCCCCAGGACAGGCCCATTATTTTTAATGCTGGATTAATACATAATGATGAGGGGTACTTAACATGTTAATAGGTCATTAATTATTGCTGAAACTCTAATGAATTCTAGAGGTGGGGGGCAAATAGCAAAGCACACAGATTTGGAGTGAATACCCTCCCAATCACCAAGATCACAGTGAATATGACGTAAGTAGAAAATGATAGGGTACTTAAAATTATATATCACCAACTGCATTTGTAAGACTTGTGTCCTGCTTTTCCTACCATTGTCTGAGAGGAGACTTGAGGGCTGAACAGGGACAACACACCTATGCAACTGGGAGAAAAACCTCATTCTCCCGTATTATCTGCTCTAGACCCTGCATACAGGCCAATCTGAATGTAAAAGAGATTTAAATTATTTCTACAAAGCAGCATTCCCTCAGAGAACCCAGTGAAAGCACCCAAAGGATGTTTTGACTTTGCTCTTGCATTTTGATTCTTTTTTTCCCCTAAGTGCAATACTACTAAGCAGGGTCAAATAGAGGTGACAATAGACATTACTGTATGTTAGCTAGCACTCTGGTTCCCCTCACTTCAGGCACTTACCGCTGCACTCCCTAGTCTCCCCTTTGAAGCCAGACTATGTGACTTGCTTTGGCCAATACATTGTGTGATGTGTGCCTCTTCGAGGCTGAAGCTTTATGAACAGTGTGAGATTTGTGGTGTCTCTTTTCTGCCTTGGCAATCATGGATGTGTGTATTGAGATGGAGCCTTCATCATCTTCAGTCCCTGAGTTGTGATAATGAACAGAGACCCTCTCCCAACCCATATTGGAGCAAGAGTCAGAAATAAAATTTTATAGCGTTAAGCCACTGAGATTTTGGTGGCATTTTTGTTCCAATAGCCCATTTTGACCAATACAACTTCAGAAACAATGGCCCCGGGTAAGTCAGAGGTCTGGAACCCTCCCTCCCCAGTCCTTGGTGATTTTGCTAACAATGGGTTGGTGGTTTTAATATATGTCCCAAATTCTTTAACAGCATGCCTTCTTTCAAGAGAGAGCTTAATTTTTCTCCCCTTGAGTACAAGCAGAACTCAGTGACTTGCTTCTAATGAATAGAACAAGGCTAACGCTATGTGTCTTAGTCCATTTTGTGTTGCTATAAAGGAATACCTGATGCTGGGTAATTTATAAACAAAAGAGGTTTATTTAGCTCACAGTTCTGCAGATTGTACAAGAAGCATGGCACCAGCATCTGCTTCTGGTGAGGGCCTCGGGCTGCTGCCACTCATGGTGGAAAGCATGGGGGAGCTGTTGTATGCAGATATCATATGGTGAGACAAGAAGCAAGAGAGCAAGGTGGGAGATGCCAGGCTCTTGTTAACAACTAGCTCTGGGGGAGAGGGGAGACTAATAAAAGCCAGAATTCACTCACTTCTCCCTCCCCTCCAGCCAGGGAGGACATTAATCTATTCATGGGAGATCCACCCCTGTAACTCAAACACTTCCCATTAGGCCCCACCTCCAACATTGGGAATTAAATTTCAACATGAGGTTTGGGGAACAAAAGAGGATTCCTCCTCGCCCTCTCTCTGGAGAAAGCCTCTGACATATCATAGAGACACTCAAACAAATTGGAGAGCTCAAGGGGTGAGGAAACGCGGCCTCCTGCAAACTTTGTGGGGGCGCAGCATCTTGGAAATAGATCCTCCAACTCTGGCCTACATCTTGTCTACAACCTCATGAGAGACCCTGAGCTAAGTCATTTTTGAACTCCTGACCCAAAGACACTGTGAGATAATAAATTGTTGTTTATGTTGTTTCACGTGTCCGTGTGAAGAGACCACCAAACAGGTTTTGTGTGAGCAACATGGCTGTTTATTTCACCTGGGTTCAGGTGGGCTGAGTCCGAAAAAGGAGTCAGCAAAGGGTGGTGGGATTATCATTGGTTCTTACAGGTTTTGGGGTAGGTGGTGAAGTTACGAGCAATGTTTTGGGGGCAGGGGTTGGAGCTCACCAAGTACATTCTCAGGGGTGGGGAGAATTACAAAGAAACTTTTTAAGGGTGGGGGAGATTATGAGGAACATTGATCAGTTAGGGTGGAGTAGAAACAAATCACAGTTGTGGAATGTCATCAGTTAAGCTATTTTCACTTCTGTGGATCTTCAGTTGCTTCAGGCCATCTGGATGTATACGTGCAGGTCACAGGGGATGTGATGGTTTAGCTTGGGCTCAGGAGCCTGACATATGTCACCAATTATTGGGATAATTTGTCTTATAGCAATATATAACTAACACAATGGAAAAGGAATTAGATCCAGAAGTTTCTAAATTAAAATGGTTACTTCTAGTGGTGCTGCCACTGCATGTTACCTTGCTAGTGGAAGTCTTTAGACCTCTTTCCCTATAATCTCCAATACTTCCCAAAGTTAACCCAAATAAACATGATATATCAGTTTTAAAAAATCAGTAGACTCACTATGAAACAATAAATTCAAGATAAATTCCTAAATACCCTTTCCCCCAACCAAAGTTATTACCCTAAATCTCTCCTTGACAGAAATTCCAAAATTATTACCAATAACTTCAAAAATTAGAGTTACCAAATAGTGAGGAGACTATTGCTAGCCCTTTTTCTTTATCTCAATAGGAGAAAGATTTTTAAATGCAGTGGATGTTGTGGACCATGAGAAGATTATCTTGTATAACAAAAAAAATACACATAAAATTTCTATATTTATCATTTGTTAAGGTCCGGTGAAATCCAAGCAATAAGAAGCAAATAGCAAGTCTCAGTAAATACCTGCTATAAGATCAAGATGAGAGCTGGAGGAGGCCCAGTGTGATATAAGCTCAGTTCTCACCTTGTAGGAGCTTAACATACAGTTGGAGAGATCAGACATGAATGAAACAAACTGGAAAAATACAAAATGAAATTTAAGTGGTGATGGAATGTAGGGAAGAAAAAATAATTTCTTCTCTACTCTTGGTTTTTGGTTGGGATGGACCTCTGTAACAACAGATAGACTAACAAGGGACAAACAAATACAAGTTTATTAACATGTATAGCTCATGTATGCATAGGAGCTACCCAGAGAAAAAGAGTAAATCACAAAGAGGTGGCTGTGAGTTCAGGCTTAAATACGATTTTCAACTGAAGCAAAGAAAGAA
>NW_012106520.1:312159-316570 GCF_000951045.1 Mandrillus leucophaeus
CATACATATAATGTGTAATAATCAGATTGGGTAATCGGAGCATTCACTACCTTAAACATTTATCTTTTCTGTACTCTGGGAACATTTGAATTATTCTCTACTAGTTATTTTGAAATATACAATGAATTGTTGTTTACTGTAGTAACTCTACTTATTTATTGAACACTAGGTCTTATTTCTTCTAACTGTATTTTTTCTATCAATCATCTTCTGTCCACTTCTCCCCTCTACTCTGGCCTCTGGTATCCACCAATACTCTCCAATCCACCAATACTCTCTATCTTCTTTAATACTGTCCAATCCACCAATACTCTCTATCTTCTCCAATACTCTCCAGTCCACTAATACTTTCTGTCTTCGTGAGATCCCCTTTGTTAGCTCCCACATATGAGTAGAACATGTGGTGTTTGACTTTCTGGGCTTGGCTTATTTTACTTGACATAAGTTTCATCTCTGTCGCTGCAAATGATGAGATTTTATTCTATTTTATGACTGAATAATAACCTATTGTGTATATATACCAAATTTTCTTTAACCATTCATCGATTGATGTGCACTTGGGTTAAGTCCATATTTTGGCTGTCATGAATAGGGCTGCAATAAACATGAGGGTGCAGATATCTCCTCGATACATTGATTTCCTTTCATTTGGATAAATAACCCAGCTGTGGGATTGCTGGGTCATATGGTAGTCCTGTTTTTAGTTTTTTGGGGCACCTGCATACACTTTTTCATAGTGATTGTGCTAATTTATATTGCTATCACCAGTGTACGAAGGGTTCCCTTTCTCCACAATATCACCAGCATTTGTTGTTTCTATCTTTGATAAAAGCCATTTTAACTGAGATGAGATGATATCTCACTATGGTTTTGGTTTTCATTTCTCTGGTGGTTAAATTAATGATGTTGAGCATTTTATACATACCTATTGGCCATTTGCATGGCCTCTTTTGAGAAAAGTCTATTCAGATCTTTCACCTGGTTTGAAATTGGATTATTTACTTATTTTGCTATTGAGTTGTTTGAGCTCCTTATATATTCTTGTTATTAATCCCTGGTCACATGGCTAGTTTGCAAATATTTTCTCCCATTCTGTGTTTGTCTCTATGTTACAGTAGGTAGCTAGTCACACGTGAGCAGGGCAGGAGAAGGGCCTCCGCAACCAGGAATGTCAGGAGATCATCAGGTGATGGTCAGGCGGTTGTTAACTGTCTCTCTAAAATACTTGGTCACAGCCAGCTCCAGGGAAAGGCAGTCACTCAACAGATAGAAAAAAACTCAAATTAATGATAGCAGCTTCCTGACAATGAGAAACAGGACTAGCTGGATTTCCTAGGCCGACTAAGAATTCCTAAGCCTAGCTGGGAAGGTGACCACATCCACCTTTAAACACGGGGCTTGCAACTTACCTCACACCTGACCAGTCAGATAGTGAAGAGAGCTCACTAAAATGCAAATTAGGAAAAAACAGGAGATAAAGAAATAGCCAATCATCTATCGCCTGAGAGCACAGTGGGAGGACAATGATCAGGATATAAACCCAGGCATTCCAGCCAGCAATGGCTACCCTCTTTCAGTCCTCTCCCTTTGTGTGGGAGCTCTGTTTTCACTCTATTAAATCTTGCAACTGCACTCTCTTTTGGTCCATGTTTGTTATGGCTTGAGCTGAGCTTTTGCTCGCTGCCCACCACTGCTGTTTGCTGCCATAGCAGATCTGCCGCTGACTTCCATCCCTCCGGATCTGGCAGGGTGTCTGCTGTGCTCCTAATCCAGCGAGGCACCCATTGCCACTCCCCATTGGGCCAAAGGCTTGCCATTGTTCCTGCATGGCTAAGTGTCCGGGTTCATCCTAATCGAGCTGAACACTAGTCACTAGGTTCCACGGTTCTCTTCCGTGACCCACAGATTCCAATAGAGCTATAACATTCACCGCATGGCCCCAGATTCCATTCCTTGGAATCCGTGAGGCCAAGAACCCCAGGTGAGAGAACACGAGGCTTGCCACCATCTTGGAAGTGGCCTGCTGCCATTTTGGAAGTGGCCTGCCACCATGTTGGGAGCTCTGGGAGCAAGGACCCCCGCAGTAACAATAAGATCTCAGGAGTCGGGTGAGTGGACTCAAGCATGTGCATCAAGAGGCAAAATGGCAGAGTTTAACGTATATGACCTTCTTCTAGGAACATTCAACTGGTTAAGGGAAAAACACCTCAAGCGAGCATGTATACAACTCCAGTAAACACACTGTGCATGTGGTCCCTCCCAGGTGCTGGCAGGCCATTGTGGATGCAGATAGCCCACTCCAAGGGAAGAATCAGGGGAGAAGTAGCACAACACCCCTGAAGCATGCCAATGTATAAAACCCCAAGTGAAAAAGTCAAACTGTGCACTTAATCTCTCAAGTCACCTGCTTGGCCCTCTTCCAAGTATACCATACTTCTTTTCATTCCTGCCCTAAAACTTAATAAACTTTCACTCCTGTTCTAAAACATGCTGTAGTCTCTCCGTCTGCCTATACTCCTCCACGGAATTCTTCCTTCTGAGGAGGTAAGAAATGAGGTTGCTGCAGACCTGTATGGATTTACTGTTGGTAACATCTTCACTTTGTTGATTGTTTTCTTTACTGTGCAGAAGTTTCTTAACTTGATGGAATCCATTTGTCTGTTTTTGTTTTCATTGCCTGTGCTTTTGAGGTCTTACTCAAAAATTATTTGCCCAGACCAGTGTCCTGGAATGTTTCTTCAATGTTTTCTTCTAGTAGTTTCATAGTTCCAGGTCTTAGATTTAAGTCTTTAATCCATTTTGTTTTTATTTCTGTGTATGGTGAGAGATAGCATACATTCCCCAATGTATGCTCTTGGCAACCTTGTCAAAAATGTTGGCTGTAAATGCGTAGATTTATTTTAGGGTTCTTTATTCGATTCCATTGGTCTATGTGTCTGTTTTAATGCCAGTACCATGCTGTTTTGATTGCTACAACTTTATAGTATATTTTGAAGTTAGATAATGTGATGCCTCCAGCTTTTTTTTTTATCAGAACTTTTTTTTTTTTTCTATTCAGGGTCTTTTGTGGTTCCGTATAAGTTTTAGGATTGTTTTTTCTATTTCTGTGAAGAATGTCATTGATATCTTCATCAGAATTGCATTGAGTCTGATCACATTGAGTAGTACTGACATTTTAATAATATTAACTCTTTAAAGTACCCAGTTTCAGGTATTATGTTATAAGCAATAGAAAATAGACTAAGACAGAAAGGCATTAGGGGGCCAATAATGTTGAAGTTAAAAGGAAAAACTCAGTAAACAAGGGTAAGGTTTATTATGCAAATTTAAGTCAGTGCCTTCTCCATTGGTAAGAGTCAGTAACTTAGAGTCGTTCTTTTCTTCCTGGGGGAGATTTTCTTTATACATGTAAATTCTCCTTACTAAAGGGTAATTTCTACACTATTTTTACAGTTTCCCCTGTGTCTAAAATTTCTGAAAATAATCAGCTCAAATAATCCTTATGCGAAAGAAGTGTATTTTAGGGGAGTCATATGCTGAATTCCCGCAATGTGATAAAGACTCCACATGTAATAATTCTGGAGAAGGCATGGTACCTAAAGCCATGTGAGTCACACTCTCTGCTTGCAAAAGGGTTATCTCCTCAAGCTTGAGTAGGATGGTCCAGGCCTGTGATTTTATCCCAGGCATGTGGAGGAGTTGGCAGATTAGAAAGGAAAAGGCCTGAGTGGGCAAGGTCAGCAACACTCTCCTAAAGGGCCAGGGAGTTTTGGACTGAGAGGAACTAGATGACCATTAACATTTATTCCAGTCTAAGATCCAATGCTTCTATGACTCTAACACATTTGACAGTTTCTTGTTTTGATGTTGCAGTATTACTAATAGCTGTTATTTACTCAGCCACTTACTATTGAAACTGCCATTGCAAAATTGTAACTGAGGCAGTGAAAGGGATCTGACCTAACCAAATCCATCTTGCTGCTAACCTCCAAGCTATCCTTGTTCGTTCCTGGGTGCAGCTGAACTAACTTTGGGAGAAACTTAGTTTATAGTTTAGTGTTCAAAACAAAGACGATAATAGCCCTTTCACAAATATCAACCTTCCTCTTGTCTGGGGACTAGATTCCCTTTGTAGGACTAACAAATTAGCCACAAGATTAGAAAGTATGGTTTAGGAGTCATGCCGCTGGAAGCTACAAGATTCTAACCCTCCCTAAACTATTCCTAAAATCAGTGCTTGAGATGTTTTGCAGAGATATCGTGTAGACACTACACTTGATGGATTAGCTGGCACCACCCAGATCGATAAACTGGCTCATCTGATCTTGTGGCTCCAACCCAGGAACTGACTCAGGGCAAGAAGACAGCTTCGACTCCCTATGATTTCATCTCTGACCTGACCAATCAGCAC
>NW_012106520.1:316620-324145 GCF_000951045.1 Mandrillus leucophaeus
CTTGATGGAATCCATTTGTCTGTTTTTGTTTTCATTGCCTGTGCTTTTGAGGTCTTACTCAAAAATTATTTGCCCAGACCAGTGTCCTGGAATGTTTCTTCAATGTTTTCTTCTAGTAGTTTCATAGTTCCAGGTCTTAGATTTAAGTCTTTAATCCATTTTGTTTTTATTTCTGTGTATGGTGAGAGATAGCATACATTCCCCAATGTATGCTCTTGGCAACCTTGTCAAAAATGTTGGCTGTAAATGCGTAGATTTATTTTAGGGTTCTTTATTCGATTCCATTGGTCTATGTGTCTGTTTTAATGCCAGTACCATGCTGTTTTGATTGCTACAACTTTATAGTATATTTTGAAGTTAGATAATGTGATGCCTCCAGCTTTTTTTTTTATCAGAACTTTTTTTTTTTTTCTATTCAGGGTCTTTTGTGGTTCCGTATAAGTTTTAGGATTGTTTTTTCTATTTCTGTGAAGAATGTCATTGATATCTTCATCAGAATTGCATTGAGTCTGATCACATTGAGTAGTACTGACATTTTAATAATATTAACTCTTTAAAGTACCCAGTTTCAGGTATTATGTTATAAGCAATAGAAAATAGACTAAGACAGAAAGGCATTAGGGGGCCAATAATGTTGAAGTTAAAAGGAAAAACTCAGTAAACAAGGGTAAGGTTTATTATGCAAATTTAAGTCAGTGCCTTCTCCATTGGTAAGAGTCAGTAACTTAGAGTCGTTCTTTTCTTCCTGGGGGAGATTTTCTTTATACATGTAAATTCTCCTTACTAAAGGGTAATTTCTACACTATTTTTACAGTTTCCCCTGTGTCTAAAATTTCTGAAAATAATCAGCTCAAATAATCCTTATGCGAAAGAAGTGTATTTTAGGGGAGTCATATGCTGAATTCCCGCAATGTGATAAAGACTCCACATGTAATAATTCTGGAGAAGGCATGGTACCTAAAGCCATGTGAGTCACACTCTCTGCTTGCAAAAGGGTTATCTCCTCAAGCTTGAGTAGGATGGTCCAGGCCTGTGATTTTATCCCAGGCATGTGGAGGAGTTGGCAGATTAGAAAGGAAAAGGCCTGAGTGGGCAAGGTCAGCAACACTCTCCTAAAGGGCCAGGGAGTTTTGGACTGAGAGGAACTAGATGACCATTAACATTTATTCCAGTCTAAGATCCAATGCTTCTATGACTCTAACACATTTGACAGTTTCTTGTTTTGATGTTGCAGTATTACTAATAGCTGTTATTTACTCAGCCACTTACTATTGAAACTGCCATTGCAAAATTGTAACTGAGGCAGTGAAAGGGATCTGACCTAACCAAATCCATCTTGCTGCTAACCTCCAAGCTATCCTTGCTCGTTCCTGGGTGCAGCTGAACTAACTTTGGGAGAAACTTAGTTTATAGTTTAGTGTTCAAAACAAAGACGATAATAGCCCTTTCACAAATATCAACCTTCCTCTTGTCTGGGGACTAGATTCCCTTTGTAGGACTAACAAATTAGCCACAAGATTAGAAAGTATGGTTTAGGAGTCATGCCGCTGGAAGCTACAAGATTCTAACCCTCCCTAAACTATTCCTAAAATCAGTGCTTGAGATGTTTTGCAGAGATATCGTGTAGACACTACACTTGATGGATTAGCTGGCACCACCCAGATCGATAAACTGGCTCATCTGATCTTGTGGCTCCAACCCAGGAACTGACTCAGGGCAAGAAGACAGCTTCGACTCCCTATGATTTCATCTCTGACCTGACCAATCAGCACTCCTGGCTCACTGGCCTCCCCACATCCACCAAGAAATCCTTAAAAACTCTGATTCCGGAATGTTTGGGAAGACTGATTTGAGTAATAATAAAACTCTGGTCTTCCACACAGCCAGTTCTGCATGAATTACTCTTTCTCTATTGCAATTCCCCTGTCTTGATAAATCAGCTCTATCTAAGCAGTGGGCAATGTGAACCCACTGGGCGGTTACACTATGGGCCAGAGTTTGCTGACTACTTCATATGTATAAGCTTATTTATTCTTCATGATAACATAATTTTTTAAAAGGTGCTGTCATCCCCACTTTACAAACGAGACACCTGAAGTGCAAAAAGTGTAAGTAACTTTCAAAGTTCACAGAATTTGAATGCCACAGCCAGGGCTGAGCCCATGCTCTAGACAACAGTGTTCAGCCTCCTCCCTTGGTGCTACCACCTGGGGCCTGTACTAGTTTCTATCCTCATCCTTGTACCATGACTTGGAGTCTCTCTCTGTGGAAGCTGACAGGAGAATTTCAGAGAAGGCACGAGGCATCAGTGCCACTTGGAGGAAAGAAGCTTTTGTTTGATCCTCTAAGCCCCAGCTGGAACCAGTCTTGGCAGTGGCATTGGCAGGCTCAGGACTCTCTGGGGACTTTCCCCTTCTGGAAACTGAAGATCTGCTTAAGTGCTGCACAGGTGACAGTTACCGGATCCTCTGCAAGCTCTTTGCTGTGGTGGCCAAGAAAATGCTCATTAAGTTTGGAGTTCTGACGTGGACACAGGGTGGGGAACGTCACACACCAGGGCCTGCTGGGGGGTGGGAGGAGTGGGAGGGATAGCATTAGGAGATATGCCTAATGTAAATGACGAGTGAATGGGTGCAGCACACCAACATGGCACATGTATACATATGTAACAAACTTGCACGTTGTGCACATGTACCCTAGAACTTAAAGTAAAAAAAAAAAAAAAAAAGTTTGGAGTTCTGTTTCCTTAGTTCCTTGTCCTGAGAGCCTAAATGAGTTCAGATTTTTCCAGTAGTGTGCTCTCCTCCCACCTAACAATTGTACAAAATGTACCTGTGCTTCCTAGGTTAAGGGATGGCTTTATTTAGGTTCAATTGGATGGTGGGAACTGAGAAATACTGCATTCGAGGACTGGGGCAAGTTCTGAAGCTCCTAAGCCCATGGAGAATGCATTTCAGGTCCATTGTCCATGACTTAAGTTGAAGTTCTCAAGCACGAGGCCAAAGACCTGAAAAATACAATAATCCCCAAGAAATGTACTGCCCAGAATGTCATATTATCCTACAAGGAGGAATGCCTAACCAAGACTAGAAAAAGGACAAGGCCAAACCCCTTGCTGGGATGTACAAAGTGTACTTGCCAATTGTCAGTAATGAAGAATGCCACATGGTCAGTTGTGTTTACTGGAACTTTTCTAGTGATATCACTGACAGTCAGCAAGGGAGGTCAGGTTCCTGTTGCCTCATGGCCTTCCACGAGGGACAGGAGTAAACTTCTGTGATTATAATGAGTATCCCTTTTCCTGTTCCTCTCTCCTTCCCTATATACCTGCTGCTTTCTTTTGAACTAGAAATCTATTTCATTTTGTTTGGAGAATAAAGTCTTTGGTAGATGCTAGTTATTGAATTCATGTGCTGCTTAAGCTCAGAATATACAAGTGGACAGAAATCCTCCTACAGTGAAGTTGAGACTTTCCCTCTGAAGGTTCAAGTCTAAATCTGTTGAAATGAATTTATGAGAAATATATTAACAGGAAATAAGATGTGCAAATGTATTAATGTGCACATGGACATGACAGTCACACAAGTATAAGACTCAAAGAAAGGCCAGATGGTTGAAGCTTACATACTCTCTTCATAGAAGAGAGGGAGATGGGGAAAATGAAGGCAATTTAAGGGATTGCAAATAATTTTTAGGGGAATTGAGTGAACCTGGGAGGCATATATTATCTTGTAAATATTCTTAGGAAACTGAATGGGACCTGCAAGTTACAGGAAGGTGAGGGGCAGAACTGCACTGTGAACAGAGGTTGTCTTATTACATAGAAAGCCTCCCAGGCAATCTGTTGGAGCTGCCCTCAGAAGAACAAATAAAAGTATATCTGGGTGTGGTTGTGGCTTTTAATCATTTATCTTCTCAGATAAGAAAATTCAAGAGTCCCTTCTTGCACTTGGGGGAAGAGGGTGTGGGGTGAGGGAGGAACAAAAGATTAGAAAGGTTTTGGTTCTGAGGTAGCTTCTAAGGCCTTCCAGTTTCTTTTGTCAGCAACAACAAGAACAAAAGGCAAACCCTGTAAAATATTTAAAGAGGCTTAGTCTGAGGCAATATGAGTGACCATGACCCAGAGAACAGTCTCACAAAGTCCTGAGAATGTGTCCCCAAGGTGGTCAGGTTACAGTTTGGTTTTATGCATTTTAGGGAGACAGAAGTTACAGGCAGACATAAATCAATACATGTAAGGCATACATTTGTTTGGCCTGGAAAAGCAGGACATCTCAAAGTGGCGGACTTATAGGTGTATTCATAAGGGAATACTATGAGTGGAAAGATGATCCTGTGAGTGGAATCCACTCATAGGTAGATTCAAAGATTTTCACGGAGAGTTCAGCTAAAGACTTGAAGTCAGTAGAAAGAAATGCTTAAGTTAAGATAAGGAGGGTTGTGGAAGCCATGGTTCTTGTTATATAGACAAAGCCTCCAGGTAGCAGGCTTCAGAGAGAATAGATGGTAAATATCTTTTTTTCAGACCTTAAAAGGTGTCAGACTCTTAGTTAAATTCTCCTACATCCAGGAGAGTTCTGGCTGCAGTAAATGTGATTCTCTACAATACAAAATTTTCCCCACAAAAGAAAACTTTGCAGAACCATTTCAAAATATGTCAAAGAAATCTATTTTAGGGTAAAATAATTTTATTTCTTTCAGGATCTGCTATCTGTCATGGTTTGCTATACCAGAGTCAGGTTGGAATTTGGTGTCTCATTGCTGAAAAGTCTGTTCTGTTAATTTCAGGATCTTTATTTTAATGTTAATGCTGGTCACTTGTGCCCAAATTCAAAAAAGCAGAGGGTATCAGGAGGCCTGTTCAACCTTCCTTCCCATCGTGGCGTGGCCAGGAATTCAGTTTTTAAGGTTTCCCATGGCCCAGAGGGGGTCTGTTCAATGGGGACCTAGAATTGTAGCTCTGGTTTATATATTTAATCTGAAGTGGCCAGTACACCACAGCACCATATATTGAGGTCTCATTCTCTTGCCCCAACATCCTCATGCCCAAATGTGGTATTTTAGTGTATACGAACTTGCTTCTACTTTTCTTCTGAGAATTTTAGCTTTCTACTAAATCCACAAGTTCTTCCTTTTGGGGATTATTAAAAGTTCTGGGGACTCAGAGATAGGAAAGAGACTAAGAAGAAGGCAAGGTAAGGAAATGAGTTCAATGATGTAATTTAGGGATGGAGATGGGAAACTGAGGATGGCAGGACCAACCCAGAACTGCCCCTTGGCCTCTGACCGGAGGGGAGAGGGCCCCTCTCAGTGGGGAGCCCTAAAGCAGAGCCCAATGGGCCATGTGTGCAGGAGGAAGGAGGCAGGCCCAGCAAAAAATTCTCTTTTAGTTCCCTCTTAGGGTGCAGATCAGGTGGAGGGGAGTGAAGTCAACCTGTTCTTCTGAATGTGAGGCCTGTGTGCTTTCTGGGACACCAGGGATTTGGGACCCACTGGAGGTTCATAGAGATATTCTTAGGGAGCCTGACTGTTCTCAACAAGAATGTTTAAGTTTGTGTTTTAATTTTAAAACTATATCCGTAAGCCATTCTGGATTATCCTGGTGACATTCTCAGCAGCATTTTCAGGATCTCCATTGGGGTTTTGTGTTTCTAGGCCTGGCCTCGTGGGACGAGACTTACTGATCACAAGCTCTTAACAAGTCAACAGATGGAGGCATAGGAAGGCCAGCTAATGGCCAGGCAACACCCCACATGCTCAGCAAATGGGAAGCTGGCAGCCCTGCATATAGGAAAAGTGGTGGGGGCAGGATGTCATCCCAGAGTGTATGGTGGGATGGGAGTTACAAACTGAAAAGAACTGCAAATTCAAGGCTATAGGCACACTCAATGTATCTATTTAGTGTCTGCAAAACATCTGCCACACTGGTGGTGTCAGTTTCAGTTTTTATAGTTTTTTTGGTAGTTTGATATAGATATGTATTTTCTGGGTTTTATAGTTGTATAGATCTCTATACAGAATAGAAACCTAGATTTATGCTTTTTTTAATGAAGTACACACATACAAAAGTAAAGGCAAAAGAAGTTAACATCAGACAACTGTCAGGTTTTTGGGGATATTTTTGTTTTGTTTTCCTTAAGTGTAACAAAAAATCAGCATGTTCCTCATTTTGACACTAACCTGATGAAAGCTCCTCCTTTAGGTCAGTATGGTTCCCCTCTGGGATTTGTGCAATCCTCTGCCAAATGGAAGGACCCTTACTGAAGGTGTAACAGACACATCCACAACTCTGTCCTGTAGTGTCACATGTAAATCATGTGATGGCTGCAACAAAATCAAGTCAACAGGACAAAACAAAACAGGTTAAGTAGAGAATAAACGCAACACCACAACCTTTGAAGCTAAGAAAAGAAGCAGACCCATGTGACAGACATTATATTTTTTATTGTGGTAATATATTCCTAACATAATGTTTATCATTTTAACCATCCGTGAGTGTGCACTTCAGTGGCATTACACATATCCATATTGTTGTGCAGCCATCAGCACTATCTATATTCCAAAACCTCTTCATTCTACCCAACAAAAATGTTGCATCCATTAAATAATTATCTCCCGACTCCTTCTGCCTCCTGGCTTGTGATAACCTCTTCCTGGCTCTATGAAATTACCTACTCTAGGTACCTCATATAAGTGGAATCATAGAGTATTTGTCTTTTTGTGACTGGTATATTTCACTTAGCATAATCCCTTAATGTTAATCAATGTTTTAGTATATATCAAACTTTAATTCCTCTTTAAGACTGAATAGTATTCCATTGTACAGACATACCACACTTTATTGATCTATTCATCCATCAATGGACACTTTATGGCTTTTGTGAATACTGTCACTGGTGTACAAGCATCTGTCCCAGTCTCTAATTTTAATTCTTTTGCACATATTCCTAGGAGTGGAATCTTGGGGTCATATGGTCATTCTATGTTTAATCTTTTATAAAATTGATCAATTGTTCTCCACAGGGGTTGGACCATTTTACATCCCCACCAGCAATAAAGAGTCTAATTTCTCTACATCTTTGCCAATATTTGTTATTTCCCCCCCCATCCCCCACCTTTATTTTCTAAGAGATAGGGTCTCACTATGTTGACTAAGCTGGTCTTGAATTCCTGGCCTCAAGTGATCCTCCTGCCTCCCATCTCCTCCCCTCCCAGTTTAGTGGAGGGCTTCTGAAAAAGAGTTTTGCACAATTAAAAAATACACAAGAAAGAGGCAATCCTTTTTCTTCTGGATATTTTTGTTTTAGATGAGATGTCTGGAATCGCACAGCCAACTTACCACCATGAGGGCAACTGTCCTGAAGACCAATCCAACCTGCAGAAGTCAGCAGAGCAGGAAGAGTGGATCCCTGGTCCCCAAAGACATTGTTGAGCTATCAGGTGAGCCAGACTTGGAGCTGCACCACCTTGGGACATCTTGTCATATGTGATTATACATCTCTAATGACAAGGACATTGGAGTCAG
>NW_012106520.1:324925-337816 GCF_000951045.1 Mandrillus leucophaeus
GCTCACAATCTGCTTATTGGAAGATAAGTGATGCAATATAAAACCTTATGAGATTAAGTATCAAAGGAAATATCACAGCCAGTCAGTGGTTCAGAGGAAGGAGTGAGGTTTGAGGCTGGAGTGGGATTTGAGGCTGGAGCTGGGCTGGACCTTAGAGGTGGGCAGGATCACAAGAAGACAAACGGAGGGGGCATTTTCTCCCCTCTTTAGTGACATTTCCTTTTATAAGAAAAAAAAAGTGCCCATATACCGAAGATTGTGCTCAGGAATTTCTGATAGTGATTGAAGCAATCCCTCTCTCTAATCTCACTCTCCCTGCATTCCTTCAAGTACAAGCTGTTTTCAAAATATTCTAGCACATTTCTTTGGAAACTGTTTTCATCATTTGGAACTTGCTATCTCACCTAAATGGAATGTGGGTGTACTCAGTTCAGAGTTTTCAAATGTGATAGGAGGAGGCACATGAGCTGAAGCAAACCACCCCGTGGCCTCTGGAAAGATCTTCAAGCTCCCTGTTGTGGGTGGAACCCTTCTGACCCCACAGTGTACTGATTAAAATACAAGAAAAACAGATGAACAAAACCCGAAGCATCTGCCTTTGCTTGCTCAGTGTGTTGGGATCCTGGAGGGGCTAGAGAGAAAGGAGAGGAGGTGTCCCTTCGTTAGGAGTGACCAAATGTCCCCTCCCTTTGTTACACACTGAAGGACAGCATTCTGCTTCTGCGGGACAGCTCAGAGAGGCCACCTCCTGCTGTCTGTAAAGCCTGCTGCTGTGTGTAAATAAATCTCATTCCTGGGAGGGGCTGGGGCTGGAGTAAGCAGCTTGATCCATACCAGAGACAGTGAGCCTCCAAGACAAGGCACAGGGGAGGGGACAGACATCCAGGCCTGGGTCTGCGACAGACCACTGCCAACCCCCAAGAAGTCACTTAACTGTCCTGGTTATTCACCATGGAAATAGGAACCAGAATGCTGGGCTCATGTAGTTGCTGTAAGCAGTACATTAAAACAGTTTCTGTAGGACTGTCATTGGCAACAGGGTAGTAGTGGGTGGTGGAAAGATGTGTTATTGGTCTTCACCTCACCTTCAGAAAGGCATCAAATTTAGGGATTTAATTGTATCTTGAAATAAGATCATCCACACAGTCATTGTGTTTTATGAGTGTGTGTGGTGAACAGGGTGAGAGCGATGCTAAAACTATGAATTTGTTAAATGTGAAAAATTAAAATATACCGTAATTTTTATGAGCTTGTCTTGGAGGACTGTGTGTGTGTATCTTATACACAGATTTTCTTCTGCCTCTGCCACCCTGAGACAGCAAGACCAACCCATCCTCCTCCTTTTCCTCAGCCTACTCAGCGTGAAGAAAATGAGGATGCAGACCTTGATGATGATCCACTTCCACTTCATGAACAGGAAATACATTTTCTTTTCCTTATGATTTTCTTAATAACATTTTCTTTTCTTTAGTTCACTTTGTTATAAGAATACAGTGTTTGTTACATATAATGTACAAAATATGTGTTAACCAACTGTTTATGTTATCAGTAAGGCTTCCAGTCAACAAGAGGTTATTAGTAATTAAGCTTTTAAAGAGTCAAAAGTTATAAGTAGATTTGTGACTGGATGGAGGGTCAGTGCCCCAATCCCTGCATTGTTCGGGAATCCACTGTATTGTATATGTATGTGTGCATATGTGTATATGAGTATATATATGTGTATATATACACACATGTGTATATATATTTTACACACACACACACACACACACACAGTATTTCCAGGAATGGAGTATTAAAAAAATGACAACTGCTTAGGAGTGTCTTGACTTCTGAGAGGCTTGCAAAAGATCTAGCAGACAGAGCCCTTCTCGAGTCTGTAGGACAAGGGAAAAAGCCATTAGAGGAGGGCAGGCTGATTTTCAGCGATGTTTCAAGACCCATGGAGACAGGAGCCCCAGGGTGAATCGTGTGCATTCTGGAAGAATTTGGTAAAGACAGCCTCCCATCTGTGCTGGCCCCTGTTTTCTCTGCAAGAGAATCTGATCCACAGGTGCTATGAAATTGCAATTGTGATTGAGCTATGAAATTGCTGCCTAGGCCAAACCTGGCTCCACTGAGAGCTGGGGACGTTTCTCAGCTAAATGAACCGCCATCCCCATAAATAGAGTCACGAGCACGCTCAGGAGTTGGAGCCATCTACCAAGTCCAACGTTCATATCTTCTTTATTTCTGTTAAAAAAGAAAGAAAAACTTTTGTTGACATATAACAAACACATCAAAAAATGTACCATCTGTAAGGGTACAACTCAGAGCATTTTATAGAGTGAATGCTCCCACGTCGTTCCACCCAGATGAGTACAAAGAGCTACCGGCATGCCAGAGCCCTCCTCACACTCTGCCTGTGTGAGTGTGCCTCCCTCCCAAAGCACCCCCAGCCTCACTTCTAAGACCTTGGATTGCTTGTGCCTGTTTTTAACCTTTATGTCAATGAAATCACACAATATGTGCATGCTCTTTAGTTTCTGGCCTGTCTTGCCCAACCTTATATCTGTGTGATTCGTTTCTGATCTTCCATGAGGCACCATTTTCATCATTGTATAGGATTCCATTGCATGAATATACTACTATTTAGTTCTCTGTTCTACTATCAAGGGACATTTGGGTTGTTTCTGGATTTTAGCTGTTATAAATACTGCCAATAGAAAGCTTTTTTGTTGATGCATTTGGGGAGGGGGAGGATATACCTAAGAGTGAAACTGCTGGCCCACACGGTCTGTGTATTCAGTTTCCAACAGTTATCCAGGGTGGCTGAGTCAGCTGATATTCCCACCAGCAGAGCCAAGACTTTCTGTTGCTTCACATCTTACGGACTCTGGTATTGTCAGTCCTTTTCATTTTCACTCTTCTGGTGGTTGTGAGGGGGTATCTCATTATGGTTTTAATTTAAATATCCACGATAGTTGATAAGGTTTAGCACCTTTTCATATGTTTATTAGCTATTTGGAGGTTCTCATGTGTTAAGTGCCTATTCAGGTCTTTGACCAGTTTTTCTATTGGGCTGTCTGTCCTTTTCATATTGATCAGTAGGAGTCTTTTATGTATTCTTCTTATGAACCTTTTTGCTACATGTTGCAGATATCTTCTTCTCATTCTTTTAATGGTATACTTTGATGAACAGAAGTTATGAATTTTAATATAGTCCAGTTTATCAATCTTTGCCTTTATGGCTACTGCTTTTTGTGTTCTCTACCTCCAAGTCACAAAGACAGTCTCCAATGTTATGCTCTATGAGCCTTATTATTTCATCTTTCACATTTTGATCTGTGGTCCACCTGAAATTGCTTTTGGTATATGATAGAGGTCAAGATTATTCGGTTTTTTTGGATATCTAATCAACCCAGCATCATTTATTTTTTTTTAAATCCTTTCTCCATTATTTTATGTGCTACCTTTGTCATAAATCACATATCCATATAACGTGGGTCTGTTGCTGGACTCTCTATTCTGTACCATGGGTCTACCCATATATTCTTGCTGCAGTCCTACACTGTCTTAACTACTATTGATTTATGAGTCTTTATGTCTAATAGTGTAGGTCCCACAACTATTTTCTTCTTCTTTAAGTTTGTCTTAGCAATTTTTAGCCTTTTACATTTCCATATAAATTACAGCATGAGTTTGTCGGTTTCCACCACAAATTCTGCTGGGACATTGATCAGAATTTCATTAAATCGGTATAGACCATTTGGGAAACAATCAGTACCTCCAAATATTTAGTTTTTTTGAATCCATGAATATGGTATATTATTTATTTAATTTTTAAATTCCTTTTAGGAATGTCTTATAGTTTTCTGTGTAGAAGGTTTGCAAATCTTGTGTTGAACTTATTCCTAGTGATTTGATCTAAATGAAAATTTTTTTAAACTTTAACAATTATTTACTGATACTATGTAGAAATAGAATTGACTTTTGTTTATTAACCTTGCATCCAGAGAACTTGGTACATCAATTAATTAATTTTAATAGTTTATGTGTAGATTCATTTGGATTTCTACATATAATATGTCATTTGGGAATAATGACAGTTTTCTTATTTCCATGCTAAGTCTTATACATTTTGTTTCTGCATTTCTTTATATGCTTTATTTTACTGTCTGAGATCTTTAGTACCATGTTTAATAAAATACAAATAGTAAACAGACTTGTCTCATTCTCAACCTCAGAGGAGAAAACTTAATTTTACTGTTTAATATTATGTTTAATATATTTTTAATTAGATAAGGAAAGTTCTATTATATCACAAGCTTAAGAGTTCCTTTTGAAAAATTAAGAACAAACATTGAATTGTATAAAATGCTTTTTTCTGCTTCTATTGAGATGATTGTATGATTTTTTTCCCACATCAAATTACTTTTATTGATTTTCAGATGTGAAAGTAACCTTGCAGCTTGATCTTGACACGTTGCCTTTTCTTTCTAGTGCCAGGTCTCATTAGCTAAAAATTTGTGTAGAGTTTTTCTATCTTTAAATGAGAGTGACCATCATTTTTCTTTTTTGCAGTTAGACCAAGAAGATCACTTCCGTCTCCTGGGGACGGCGCTAATTCAAAGCTGGCTGCCCGTGCCTGTGAGGGTCAGTGTCCAGTCCTGTCTTACTCCCACACTGTGATCTCGGGCCCCAACTGAAAGCTGGGTGTGTTCAGCAGGCGTCTTCCTCCTTGACATGTTCTGAACATCGGTTTTTGTGCCCCTGTCCCAGGAGAGTGCCAAAAACTCTGCTGAGCTCAGCAGCTCGACAACCTCTCTTTTGTTCCGGAACTGGCTTCAGCCCTGCAGGGAAGCATGGGTCTAAGTGCTCTCTCGGACTTTCTCTTTGTGGCCTTTCACATTCTCACTGCCTTGGCCATTATTCTCTGCCTTCAGACGTGTTTTTGTTTTTGTCTTTTTCTGTTTTGTCCAGCTCTTCTCGTTGCTTTCAGTGAAAAATGTGGTCCAAGCAATGGTCAGCCACTCCCTACTGTGCTTTCCATCCCCAGACTCCCTCCCTCCAGGCCTCTTCCCTTCACACCTACATAGTCCAAACACTGTGGATGCGTGATGTCACCGACCTCCTTGCTGCCAGCCTGTGCCCTTCCTCCCCAACCATACACACCAAGTAGCATTGCCTTGCACATGTCACCCTCCTACTTAAAAGCCTGCCATGGAGACTGGGCATGGCGGCTCACCCCTATGATCTCAGTGCTTTGGGAGGCCGAGGCAGAAGGATTGCTTGAGGCCAGGAGTTTGAGACTAGCCTGGGCAACACGGCAAGACAGATCCCGTCTCCACAAAAAATAAAACAACTAGCCAGGTAGAGTGGCATGTGCCTGTAGGCCTAACTACTAGAATGGCTGAGGAGGGAGGATCACTGGAGCCCTCGAGTTTGAGGCTGCAGTGAGCTATGATTGCACCACTTTACTCAAGCCTGGGTGACAGAGCAAGACCCTGTCTAAATTATAAAAAAGAGAAAAAGCCTACAATAATTTTGAGCAGCCTACAGGGTAAAGCCTTCTTTTCCAAGCCTTGAACTCAAGCACTTCAAAAAGATGCTTTCCAGGCAGGCGCAGTGGCTCACATCTGTAATCTCAGCACTTTGTGAGGCCGAAGTGGGTGGATCACGAGGTCAGGAGTTCACGACCAGCCTGACCAATATGGTGAAACCCCCATCTCTACTAAAAAATACAAAAAAAAAGAAAAAAGAAAAAAGAAAAAAGAAAAAAAATTAGCCAGGCATTGTGGTGTGCACCTGTAGTCCCAGCTACTCAGGAGGCTAAGGCAGGAGAATCGCTTGAACCCAGGAGTTGGAGGTTGCAGTAAGCTGAGATTGTGCCACTGCATTCCAGCCTGGGCGATAGAGTGAGACTCTGTCTCAAAAATAAATAAATAAATAAATAAATAAATAAATAAATAAATAAAGGTGCTTCCCCTCTACCCCAATGCTGCCATTCCACTGCCCTCACTTTCCACCTGCTCCCTAAAGCAGCCCTCCTTCTAGCTCCATGGGTTTACACGCAGTTCTCAAAATGCACTGGAGGCTCTTCTGTCTCTGAGCCTTTTCCCCTCTGCTCTTCTTCCTCTATACCTCTCCCCATCTCTTAGTTGCTTTAGCCCTGCCTTTCTCTTACAACTGAATCAGGTCCCTTTGTCCATGAAGTTGTGACTTCCACACCCTGTGACACTCCTAGGGTCCCTGGAGTGCCTTTCTGTTGCCTTTGAATGGTAAAACAGCAACCCTGAGTTCTTCACTGATTCATCTGTGAGTGGCCTTTTCACAACCCACCAGCTTGCTGGCTGCTTCTCACAGAAGCCATCCCTGAACCCCATTTGCAGGCTTATCGCTAGCAATCACAGATGCTCAGCCGGCCAAGTAAGTACTCATAGGATGGTGGTGACTCTGGTGGTGGTTAGAGTTGTGTGTCAAGCGCGTCTCGCTCTCTGCTGTTGAAGCTCAGGGCGGCTACACTCCCCTTCCTTTCTGAAGTGAAGCAGGGCTGTGTTACCAACCTCGGCCAATGGAATGGGGGTAGCAGAGATGTGTATTCCTTCAAGGCAGAGAGGGTTTACAAGCCTGTGCACGGTTTGCTCCCCCCGAACCCCCACCTCAGGTTCTCTATTTCCTGTTGGGAATCTTGGAAATACAGGTCAAGATGGAGCTTTCCTCAGCCTGGCTCCATGAATATCTACACAAAACAGAAGGCCCACCAACCACATTGGTCACATGGCATGAGCGAAAAATCGAAGTTTAATCTCATAAGCCACAGAGAGAGGGTTTGATCGTGTCTGTGACCGCAGCCTACCTCACCTCCCCCACCTTATGTGATGCTGCCAGAGACGGTGGGGAGCGGGCTGCTGCTGCTGGCGGTGGAGATGATGAACAGGAGTAAATAGAGGCGTGGCTCTCACTTCCCATCATGTCACTTGGGCTCCCTTTGCCCGTAGCCAGAAGAAAAGATCCTGCTCCTAAATTGCCATAAAAATCTGCCTAAACAAAGAGGGAACAAAATTTGAGGCAGTAGTTCCCAAACTTGTTCACATAGGAAACAATTTAAAATTGCAGAACCATTTTCTCTTTGGATGATTCTCGAAGACAACAGTAATGAAAGCTGCCTCGGAACACTTGCTTGCACCCCAGGTGCCTTCTTCATTATCTGGAAGCTTTACAGCAACTTGGCGAGGTGGATGCCGGAAGTTCCCATTTTCCAGGAAGGAGCAAAAAGTTTCCAGAAGCCAAGTGGCCTGCATGGAGCCAGGGAGTTGTGGTCCGTGGGTTCCCAACAGGAAATAGAGAACCTGAGGTGGGGGCTCGGGGGAAGCAAACCGTGCACAGGCTTGTGAACCCTCTGCCTTGAGTTGTGGTCTGATGGGAGCTGTTGGTTCCAAAGTCCAGCAGCAGTTCCCTCATTCTGAGTCCCAACTTCAGTATATGAACTAGGAATAAAACAGCCAGCAGGGACCATTTCTGTATTCTAAGTATCTCTTATCAAATCGAGAACAGATGAACACATTAAAAATAAACTTTTAAACTCAACATAATTAGGTGCATATCATTTTATAATATTAATTTACTCCTATTTCATTTATTTTGTTTTCTGCTACCTTTTCTTAGCAAACAATTAGTAGAAGCACAAAAGTTTCAAAAACGGCCAGGTGCAGTGGCTCACACCTATAATCCCAGCACTTTGGGAGGCTGAGTCGGGTGGATTGCCTGAGCTCGGGAGTTCAAGACCAGCCTGATCAACACAGAGAAACCCCATTTCTACTAAAAATGCAAAATTAGCCAGTCGTGGTGGCCCATGCCTGTAATCCCAGTTAGTCAGGAGGCTGAGGCAGGAGAATCGCTTGAACTAGGGAGGCAGAGGTTGCGGTGAGCTGAGATGGCGCCACTGCACTCCAGCCTGGGCAACAAGAGCAAAACTCCATCTCAAAAAAGAAAAAAAAAGTTTCAAAAGCGTTTTATAGGAGGAATTTAAACATAGAGAATGTTTTATCTGTTAATTCAATTTTAGCTTGATTCAGAGTAAAATCCCTCTATTATTCCATTCTAGTCCAGGCACCTCCTTGGGTGAAGCCCAGGGACTATGGGAGCACCACTTAAGAACCACTAGTAAGGCACCTCCGTCACCCCCTCCGCCCCAACTCTGACCTCACTTCTTCAGAGCACCTCCTCGCAAGCTCCAGTGGAAGACAATTGGGCCCTCTGGTGAAAGTCAGCCCTTGGCTTCTTGGAGAAGGTCCACAGGGATGGGCAGCTTGAACTGAGACTTTTTTGTGATGTTAAACCCTGGGGATCCACTAACTGGGCCATTAGCTCATTTCCCAAGTACTGTAAGGGTCAGAGAATTTCTAAACTAGTGATGCAAGAGTAGACCTGATGGCCTGGCCTCCTTCCTGCCTTGCTTTTAGCTCTCTGAGAATCTTATTTTATGCACCTGGCCATTATGCCACATTCTTGTGGCAGTTTTCATATCAGATTCTATAGAGAGGCCATCGATATGGTGTCTGACTCTGCAGTCAGGCGAACAGGCATTCATGTACTGACCCTGCCTCTTATCTACCTGTGTGCCCTTGGACAAGTTATGGGGCCTATTTAAACCTCAATAATCTTTTCTTTAAAATGTGGCATAAGATTATTTGGAATATTTTGAATATTCAACTAAATAATACCTTTGTAATACTGAATACTCAATGAATGTTAACTATAATTTTAATATTGTGAAACGCTCAGAAAGTGTTCAGTGACCAGTTTAAAATTCTTGCTTTCTGCTTATTATGTAACAGGCTTGATTTAAAAATTCATTCATCCATTCATTCAACAAACGCCTGGTGAGCACACAGCCAGACACTGTGCAGCCCACACGCCTGCATCCACGCATCGAGGGCTCAGTTTCATGCACTCCTTCTGTGTGCGCCCAACATGGGGGTGAGGTGCACGCTCCTGGGCCATATTGGTTCAGGCCCTAAAATTACTGGTTATCAAGTCATGGGCAACAATGGCAAGTTTTCACTAAATTCCACCTGTGAAATTTGACAGAATTAGATCCAAGGTGAGAGTCTTTAAGACCTGAAACCCATGACGTGTGCTTGATGACATGTGACGTAAGCCCCATTCCTGTGGCATGTGTGCTCGATGAAACTGCTTCTCAGGGATTATTCCCCACCTGCCCTAGGGACTTCACTCCGGTTTCCCTTCATTTCTTCCTGCCTAGAGGTCTCACTGCAATCCTGGTTTTTGTCTAAGGTCCGAGGTTCTGACCTTGACTCTCTGTCTCCCTGTTCCCATAAGTGAAGTTTCTGGGGCGTTTACTCTGTGTCTCAGTCTGTTCTGTATTGAACAGAATTCATTTGCTCAGGAGAAATTGTTATGAGACCCATGGAAGAAACTAGTGGAGCTGATCATGAGCCCTGATTCTCAGCATTATTCCTGGAACCTGTGTTCCCAGCTCCCCACCCCACGCCTATCAGCCTTCATCCTGTCCTCCCTCTGAGCAACCCCCACTGCAGCTCTCTCACACCCACCTGGGCGTGGACACCAGGAGAATCCAACTAAAGCACCCGTTTCCCCACCCCTCTCCCTGGGGGATTTTCATCAGTCCTAATATTTCCATTAGGGAAATATTGATGAAGTAACATTAGGTCTCCAAGTGACCTCTGTGCCTCAGCTTTGTCTGAGGTTTTTTGGGTTTTCTTTTTCTCTTTCTCCCCAGAAGTCCAGCTCAGCTTGACACTAAGCTCATCATTCTCTGGACTGATGCAGCATTTGTGTCTGACATTGATCTCCCCCTTGTGTTTCCTATGAGGAGCCTCAGGGTGGGGCGAGGGCTGGTGAGGAGCAGGGCAGGTGTGGATGCTTGAGAAGCCTCGAGCGTCGGCTCAGCCCGAAGGAGCCTGAGTGGTAAGAGAGACGCCTGGTGGGTTCCCCCTACAGCCTCTACTGCTCACCTGACACGATGGCAGGAGAGACAGGGTTGGGGTGGACATGGGAACACCTGGCACCCCAGGCTCAGCATCCCAGAAGCTCAGCATGTCCACCAGAGGCTTGCTGGCTCTGAAGTCACTGTGGAAACCACTCTTCCAGCTTTCTCCTGAGGGGGCCTCTGCCTCCACCTCAACCGAGTCTCACCTAATAATCTCTCTTGTTGAAAACACCTGGTTTCACTCTCGGCGCTGGAAACCAGCCCAGGGAGCCTCACACCCAGGACAGCCAGAGAGGACAGGAGGGAAAGGCTCTTCAGGGAGCAGGAGCGTGGGGAGAGGTGTGGCCCAGGAGGGGCAGCAGCCCACTCTGGAAGGCATTGACTTTGGGCTTCAGCTTGCTCTCTCTGCTCCTGTGTGACTTTGGGCTGTCACCTCTCAGAACCTCAGTGTTCCCATCTGTACAATGGGGGCACCTCATGCTGTGTTGTTAGCGTTAAATGAGATAGTGCAGACCTTTCTGAAGTATGGAAAGAAAAGAAAGGAAAGAAAGAAAAGAAGAAAAGAAAGGAAAGAAAAAGGAAAGGAAAGGAAAAGAAAAGAAAAGAGAAAGGAAAGGAAAGGAAAAGAAAAGAAGAGAAAAGAAAAAGACCAGAAGACCCATAAACCCCAGTGGTCTTGGCCAGCTGACACATGGCTGTCACTGAGCAGAGAGAATCGACAAGAAGGAAAGAGACACCAGGGGAACGAGCCCAGGGGGTAATGAAAGGTGTCCATGAGGAAATGTTTTAGAAGACAATGAAAGGCAAGCCCAGGCCGCTTCTGCCTAACCAAAGCTATGGCACACCATGCCTTGGCCAGGGAGTGAGTTCTCCTGACTTCCTGCCCTCCCTCGGGCCTGGGCTCTGCTCCCTGCCTTCCCTGGCCTCAGCTTCCAGCCCAGTCTGAGAGCACAGTACTGGAAGGGACTGAACCATGTCATCTGAGTCCCCACGTTCCCGAGGCCCCAGGGCACTAGTTCTAAAGCAGTCCGACGTGTACTTGGCTCCAAGCCCTGCCCAGGCTCCAAAGCCTCTGTCTTTTCTCAGAGCTCTGGGCTTCCTGCCTATGCTCCCTTCCTTATGCCCCATTCCAGCCAGGGGGAACCAAATGCTGGAGACAGAGCACAGGGCCAGAGATGGAGACAGCATGCCCCGCTGTGCTCTCAGAGGCCTGCACTCATCTGCACAGGGAGCACTGCGGGCCCTGCCTCCCACCTGCCCCTCCCCACCTCCTCGTCCCTGCCGCCTCCCCTTCCCTCTCCTTGGCCCACTGCACACAGCACACACCAAACCTGATTTTCATGTCCAAAAGCCTTCTGTATTGCTCATGACCTAGTTCCATTCCTGGGTTTCATTAGTTCCCTGTCACGCATGTGGGGAAAGGAGAGCTGCAGACCATGCTGCTGGTCATTTACTGGGCAGGCGGGAGATGCTGTGAGAAATGAATATATGTTCATCTAATGAGATTAAATACATCTTTTGTGTGTGAGTTGGAGTCTCGCTCTGTCGCCAGGCTGGAGGGCAGTGGTGCGATCTCGGCTTACTGCAGCCTCTGCCTCCCAGGTTCAAGTGATTCTCCTGCCTCAGTCTCCCAAGTAGCTGGGATTACAGGTGCCCACCACCAAGCCCAGCTAATTTTTGTATTTTCAGTAGAGACAGGGTTTCACCATGTTGATCAGGATGGCCTCGATCTCTTGCCCTCATGATCTGCCCATCACCACCTCCCTTACCCTCATGATCTGCCTGCCTCCGCCTCCCAATAAATACATTATTATCTCATTCATTCATTCACTCATTCATTTCAAATGACTTTTCAGTGCCTTGCCCAGTTCTGGGTGCCATGGTAGAGACTTGTCCAAGACGCTTTAGGGCTGACAGCCCTAAGTTGCTGCCGTGTTAAAGACCTAGGCAGCTCCCAAAACGTGGTGTTCGGAAGTGAGTGTTTAAACAGCCTGGGTTGAAGACGCCCTCATGGGATTTATTCAGGGCTCCACACCTGCCTTGCCAGTGGCAGTTTGGTCCTCTGCAGGTGGCAAGCAGCACTGGGCTTGTGGAGAGTTTCTCTGAAGCCCCTGGAGTACTCCTGTCTATTCCCACAGACTCTCCTCTCCCAGCTGGGCAGCATCTGGGTGTCCTTGTGGTGTCTCGCCGTGTGGTCCTGCAGACCTGGCCCCAGTGGAGAGCTGCTCACACCAGAGCCCTAGCTCTACCAATAAAACACTGCTCGAATGTACTGTCATTGAAGACCACAGATAAGTGATTTCTCTAAATCTGCCACGTAGTTACTGGCACCATCTTCCCAAACACAGCCCAGTCCTGTGACTGCCCCTGACCATCCCGAGATGGTTAGGACGAAGAAGACAGACAGGCATGTGATCTGAAAATTGAGGCTGGGGTGGAAGCCTGTGTGTGTATTATGATGTAGGGGATGGGTATTATGGTGTGTAGTATATGTTTGGTCTCAGAAGAGTCATCTCACCCCTCGGTCTCAGTGTCACCATCCATGTCTGTGATTCTTCAAACCCCGGTATTTTTATTTTTATGTTTAAATGCTAATCAGAAGCATAGGCCGCATCTCACACAGAAGAATCTGAATCCCACTTCTGAGCCGCACTGCTCATTCTTCTGTGATACTGGCATGAAGAAATGGTGTTCCCTGCTCCCGACAGGCACCTCTAACACCTACCTACTGGCTTGGGTGCTTTTTGTTTCTAATTTAATTGCCACTGGAAAATCCATGCCCAAGCTTGTAATCTAAATCTGTTTTGTTTTCTTCGTTTCTGTTCTTTTCTGAAAGGCTGTGGCTTTTCTATGTAAATTACACCTTTTTCTTTTTAAGCTGATTCCTTTTAGGACTGTGATGACAGGATCGCCTCCTTACTCCTTAAGATCACACC
>NW_012106520.1:338306-368201 GCF_000951045.1 Mandrillus leucophaeus
GAAGGTGTGTGTGTGTTTTGGTGTGGGGTGTGCGTGTGTGTATGTGTTGTGGTGTGGGGAGGTGTATGTTATGTGTGGGGTATGAGGTGTGTGTTAAGGTGTGAGGTGTGTGTTAGAATGTGCGATCTGTGTCTTACAATGAGCGTGCTATGGTGTGGGGTGTGTACTGTGGTGTGGGGTGTGTACTGTGGTGTGGGGTGTGTGTTTTGTTTGTGTGTGTGTGTGTGACGGTGTGTGTTTTTTGGTGTGGGGCATGTGTTATGCCATGGGGAGTGTGTGTGCTATGGTGTGCAGTGTGGTGTATGGGTATGGTGTAGGGTACATGTGTGTTGGTGGGGCGGGTCAGGGTGGGAGATGAAGGTAGCAGGAAGAAGGTTTTCTTTAGCCCTGGAAATTAAAGCATATTCATTCATTAAACATTGATTGTGCACTTATGTGCCAGGAGTGAAGTATAAACACTGGAGAGTTAGGAATGAAACCCTACCCTCATTTTGTGCCCAATGAATAAAACCATTAGAGCGTCTTGTGACGTTTAGGTTTTTTGTTTGTTTGTTTTAAATTTACATGTTAATTGCTGTACTTGGAAACAGTTCTGGAATTCTGCTTTCTGGCATCAAGACAGCACTTAGAAGTTCTTCCTAAAGACACTTACAAGGTCCTTCATTCCATCAACAATCATGCACTACAAGCCACTGAATGCCCAAGTGTGCCCTACACTGCGTACAGCCTATATGCTACGTGCAGCAGGCAAGAAGACAAATGGGACATAGCTGTACTACCCTCAGAACTAACAAGAATGTGGGTGGCCCCAGGGAAGCCCACTGGCCAGCCCTGCTCTCTGCTTCCTGTCCCCAGACAATCTGTGTTCCCAAAGCTTTCTTCCATCCCTTGCTAAGCAGCTAGCTGTCAAATCTCCATGTCCTCCACTCCTTCCCTGCGGGAGGGAAGCTCTTCCGGGGACCCCGGGGAAGCATGTCCCAGCCAGCAGCCTGCCTTCCCTCTGCTCAGTGTCTTCCAGGTTGTTTGGCCTCACTTGGGCCTCGGCCGCTTTTTCTCTGCCCTGGTTTGCTGACGCAGCGTGTCGGGAGCGAGTCTGGCCCAAAGCCTAATCTCAGCCAAATGTTTGACTCCGGCTCAGTTCCCAAAGGTTCCCTGGAGGGAAAGCAGAGTAACAAGTGAGACCCATCAAAGCATTTTCTCTGGAGGGAAGCTTGTAGAGACCTTCAGGTGTGGTACAACACCACACAGCCTCTGGGTTCCACCCAGAGCTAGCTCAGATGTGACCATCTGGGGCACACCCTGCATTTCCAGATGGTGACTGTAGCCGCCCCCTTCCAAACTCACTGCTATGAAGCACCAGCTTGTCAGCCTCTGGACTCACCCCTAGCAGAACTTCCGCCTTTCCTGAGCCCAGTGAGGTCAGACACCTGGCAAAGGAAGGAAAGCAGAGTGCAGGTGTGTGTCTGCTGGGGGCTGCACAGCCTAGATTCCAGGATGCTGTTCCGCTCATTGTGCCGGAGTTGAGCGGGGGATGGGCGGGCAGAGGGCTGGGGCAGAGGTGAGGGGTGCTGATGCTTAGTGGAGGGACTGGGTACCAGGCACCACTCTGTGCCACACCACCCACCACAGCATGCAGTGGAGTTTGGGTCTTCAGCTTTGTAAATACCCAAATGGGAAAGTTCTGCTGTTGCATCTTCCCTGGTGCAGCATCAGGTCAGTGCGCTGATGAGGCCAATCGGGGCTGGGGCCCCTTCCTGCAGGGGAAGTGGAGGAAGGGGCAGTTAGTGTGTGGGGAGATGGGTTGCAGGCCAGCAGGGAAGGGACTGGAAGTTGTTGGAGCAGAAGTTGAGAGGAATCAGCACTACTCTCCCTAGCTATCAATTTAACTCTTTCATTGATACGTTAACTCATGTACTTATCCATTACGCATCTGCTGAAGCCAGACATGTTGTAGGCACTGAGGCAAAATGCCAGCCCTCTAGATCAGGGCTTTCAACGTTTAAAATCATAATCCACAATACACTGTAAAACGTAGAGTTTATGTGGTGATCCGGCGCCCACACAACTATTCACACACGGAGACACATGCAGACACACACAGCACACACATCTACACAGACACACACGCATTCACACACAGAAACACATTACACACAGACACACACATTCACACACACACTCACACAGACCCACACACGAACACACATTTGCACACACCCATTCACACAGAGACATATACTGACACACAGAAACACACATTTGCACACAATACACACAGACACTCTAGACAGAAGAAACAAACGTTCTGCAAAACAAGCTGGTCCATACTACGCGTGACGCATCCTGATATGTTCTCCTTTCATGCTGATCACCACGCACTGTGGGTCCGTCAGCATTGTGAAGAACGCTGCTCAAGCCAACAGTTTCATCAGGATGAGAACCACGTGCACAGATACTTACAGCTCTAGGTTCTGCAGCAGAGGTTTCTCCTGAGCTGGGAACTGGAGCAGGGAGGCTGGGAGGGGCCGCCTGGCTCAGCTGGAGCAGGTGATGAAGGGCAACCCAGGCCATCTGACAGAGGAGGCAGAGCTGGGTGCCGCAAGCCAGCTGGAGGTCTCGGGGAAAGGTGCCATGCCAGGAGCTCGGTTATGTGTGGATGGAAGACTCGGCCCAGAGGTTCCTTTGCATCTTTACTACTTAATTCTTAGAATGCCCAGTGCTTCTCGGGTCCCCAAGGCTTCAGCACGGGATTCCAGTCTCCCGTGGAATGTTCGTTATTTTTGCTGTGTTTAGATAGAATGAACTGTTCATGTAAGTATCATTAAATTATGCATAATAGGCATCACATATCAGCCCTCTAGCTGATATTGAGCTATACAATCACGCACCGCGTAACGATGTTTTGTCAATGACAGGCCACATGTATGACAGTGGTCTCAGAAGATGATAATGAAGCTGAAAGATTCCTCTTGCCTAGTGACGTCACAGCGGTCATAACATTGTAGTGCAATGCATGACTCACATGTTTGTGGTGATGTTGGTGTAAACAAACCTACTGTGCTGCCCGTTACATAAAAGCAAAGCAAAAGCAAGTGTGTACAGTACATAATACTTGATAATGATAATAAATAGTGACGTTCCTGCCTTGTGTATTTACTATATGCTATAATTTTGTTTGTCTCCCCAAACCTCATGTTGAAATTTGATCCCCAATGTTGAGGCCCAATAGGAGGGATCTGGGTCATGGGGGAGGATCCCTCATGAATGACTTGGTGCCCTTCTTGCAGTAAAGAGTGTTTCTCATTCTATTCCTTCCCTTGAGGGCCAGTTGTTAGAAAGAGCCTGGCACCTTCCCCGTCTCTCTCTTGCTTCCTCTCTCACCAGGTAGTCTGCCCGTGCTGGTGCCCCTTCACCTTCCACCAAGCAGCCAGAAGCTGAGCCGATGCCAGCACTGCGCTTCGTATGCAGCCTGCAGAATAAAGAGTCAAATAAACCTTTTTAAAAAAGCAAATTATCCAGCCTCAGGTATTACCTTGTAGCAACACAAATTAACGAAGACACTATCCCATTTTTTTGTGATATTTTAAAGTGTACTCCTTCTTCTTATGAAAAATATTAAGTATAAAACAGCCTCTGGCAGGTGCTTCAGGAGGTATCCAGAAGAAGGCATCTTCATCCTGTGATATGACAGTTCCTTGCATGTTATTGCCCCTGAAGACCTCCCAGTGGGATGAGATGTGGAGATGAAAGACAGTGATATTGATGATTCTGACTCTGTGTAGGCCTAGGCTAATGTGTGTGTTTATGTTTTAGTTTTTAATAAAAAATTTAAAAAGAACAAAACATGAAAAATTAAAAATTTTAACTGGGCACAGTTCTCACGCCCATAATCCCAGCACTTTGGGAGGCCAATGCAGGAGGATGGCTTGAGGCGAGGCGTTTGAGACCAGCCTGGGCAATATAGCAATACCTCGTCTCTACAAAAAAAGAAAAGAAAAAAAAGTAGCTAGGTGTGGTGGCATGCAACTGTAGTCCCAGCTACTTGGGAGGTTGAGGTGGGAGGATCACTTGAGGGCAGGAGTTTGAGGCTGCAGCGAGCTGTGATCGTGCCCCTGCACTCCAGCCTAGGTGACAGAACCAGAACCCATCTCTTTAAAAAAATGTAAATTAAAAAGCTTATAAAATAGGAATATAAAGAAAGAAAATACTTTTGTACCACTGTACAATGTGTTAGTGTTTTAAGCTAAGTGCTATTAAAAAAGAGAAAAACAAATTTTAATTAAAAAGTTTATAAAGGCTCAGCGTGGTGGCTCATGCCTGTAATCCCAGCATTTTGGAAGGCCAAGGTGGGCAGATTACCTGAGGTTGGGAGTTCCAGACCAGCCTGGCCAACGTGCTGTATCAGATTTTTACTGTCCCTTTTCTATGTTGAGATATGTTTAGAAACACAAATAGTTACCCTTACGACTGCCTGCAGTATTCAGGTCAGTAATATGCTGCACAGGTTTGAAGACTTGGAGCAATAGGCCACACCATGCAGCCTAGGTATGCAGTAGGCTACACCATCTAGGTTTGTGTAAGTATACTCTGCGATATTTGCACCACCACAAAATTGCCTAATGACACAATTCTCAGAGCATGTCCTCATTGTTAAGCCGTACCTGACTGTATTGAGCCATATTGTATGGTGTGGTTCATATTACATGTTGTACATTGTATTGTACATCATACTGTATACTGTGTGTTATATGAGGAGCGCATTAATTCAGAGGTACTTTATCTGCTCAATTGCACCAGCATTCCATAATAATCATGCAGGATTGACTTTATCATTACTGTTGTTATTAAAGAGGGCCTGAGGAAGAACTCCTGCACAAGCCACCCTGCCTGCCTAAACCATCTGAATAAATCTGTGTCTTGGTGGACGGGGCTTTGGGGTGAAGCCCTGTGAGTGATGAGGCCCTCTCTGCCCTGGGATGGTGAAGTCCCATCTGCCCTGGGGTCAGGATCAGGTGGGATGTGAGTGCATCCCGAAGCTGCTCCGTCCCTGGGAAAGGGGCTTTGCTTACTCTGCAGGGGGAGGGAGCACAGACAGAGCGGCCTCCATGGTAGGGGCCAGGTCCTTACCTCCTGGGCAGGGGCAAGCCAGTTCTTCTCTGGGGGGCTAGGCAGGGAGGAGCAGGTGATGCACCTGGAGAGGGCAGCCAGGTGTCACCCCCCAGGATGACCCATCTGCCCCTGGAGTGTACATCATCCCGCCTGTCTCCTGATGGATTTCCTGCCTTCTGGGTCCCACATCCAACCCCAGGCTGTTTTGCCTTCCTCTGAACTCAGGAAGCACTGAAAGTCTCCAAACCATTCTGCTGGCACGGCAGCAGATTCTTAAGTTACAATACTGCATATTCTTAAGTTACAAAAGTAAAAAATAAAAAAACAAATGTCTAAGACCTGAATTATCAACCTGACTGTCAGCTCCTTTAGGGCAAGGCAATGATTTTTATATGTCTCTTTATTCAGATGTGCCCCCCAGCAGAAGAGAGCTCCTCACATGCTCTCCTTTTGATCGTTAAATTCGTAACTGTGCACAGGGTGGATTGCAGCAGTGGGTTCAAGGCAGAACAACAAACAATAATGACGTGTATTCCAGGCAAGAGGGAAGCACAAGGCCGAGCATGGTGCCGGCTTGCCTTTAACAGGTGCAGTGCTGCGGGGAGGCAGCTAGTGCCGGGACGCAGACGGGATAATGGGATAACAAGGGCGCTCCTGCATTGCCGGATGCACAGAGAGACACAGCCATCAGTGGTATGCTTTCTCTCCCACTGGCAACTCCTAAAATAAGCAGCACTTAGTTACCTCCTTTCTGATTTCCCAAAGCTATTTTTGTTTTATTCCCAAACATGACATTTTTCTCTCTTTCTTATTTAGTTAATGAAAACAGAAACAATAACTTAATTATGTGATAGACAGCAGAGAATACTAAAGAGGTAGGTATTTGACACAAGCTTTGAAAATCAAGTTGAAAAGAAAGAGTACTACTGTTAATAATCCGTAGCTGTCAGTGAGAGCTATCACCTGAACAACTGTCACAAAATCTCCACCCTCGAAACAGCCCTGCAGTGTAGACATTATCCCCATTTTATAGGCAAGGGAGTGCCAGCCCAGGGAAGCTACCCTCACAGGCTGGTAGATGTCCACACCTGAATCAAGGGTGAACCAGACCCCCATATGCCCTCAAGCACAGACAAGCTGATGTGGACTCTGGGAATGAATGACATTCATTGTAAAATTAGCATATGCAAAAAATTAGCAGGAAAATGCTGCTGCTGCTGCAAAATAGTGCATATAATTTATTTTCAATCCAAATATCTTCAGTTTTAATGATCTGTTTTAGCCATGGTTTCACCTTGGAGGAATCTGCTCCATTCATAAAGTGGGAATTGGGCTGCTGCAGATGCAGGGTTGAACTGGCGGGAGGCAGTGGTGGGGTGGAGGGCCTGGCTCCTTGCATTAGTACACCTGCCACTCCAGATCCTGAGGACAGGTGAGCCCAGCCGCTGTGAGGTCCCACCGGCCTCCAAGATCCAGGAGCACTGAGGAGGGGCCAGGGGACAAGAAGGCATCAAGGGACTCAAGGCAAAGGGAAGCTTGGCAACTGTGATGGGTCAGGCTGGAGCAGGCTCCCCTGGAGGCTATAGGCTCCTCATGCCCACCAAGGGGCAGGAGCACAAGCTGACTCATGCCAAATGAACAAGGAAGAAAGGAGGAAATGTGGCCGCCCATGGATCCTGCCAAGAGATGTGATGGGCTTCTGTTCATGAACCCAGAGAAACTTGGGTTCCAGCATATGCTCTGGTGAGGACCTAGCACTCAGCATATAGTGCCACCAATGTGAGTCTGGCATCATGTGCCAGGGCCTGTACCAGCTGCTGGGTGCACAGTGGTATATGATAGTCCCTGCTCTCTCAGAGCACGGGGTCCAGTCGGGGAGACAGACACATGACCAATCACGATTTGCTCTCTGCTAAGATACCGCCATGCACAAGGGGCTACAGGTGTTCAGAGAAGGAATCCCAAACCAGAGGATTTGAGGAGGATGCCTCATGAATCTCAAAAGACTGGCAGAGGCTAATCAAGCAAAGACAGTGGAAAGGGCGCCCAGGCATGGGGACGGGAGGCATGGGCAAAGGTGCAGCACTTGTGAGGAAGGGTGTCTCAGTCTGCTCTGGCTGTGTAACAAAGCACTGCAGACTGGGGGGTGGTAAACCATAGAGATGTACCATCTTACAGGTCTAGAGGCTGGAAGTCCAAAAGCCTGTTGGCAGGCTTGGTTCCTCCTGAGGCCTCTCTCCTTGGCTTGTAGGGAGACAGTACTCTGCCATCTTGCTGAGTCTCACATGCTCTTCCCTCCGTGAATGTCCGTGTCCTCATCTCCTCTTCTTATATGGACACTGGTCATATTAGACTAGGGCCCACCTTCATGACCTCATTGTAACTGAATTTCCTTAAAGACCCTGTCTCCAAGTACAGTCCAATTCTGAGGTGTGTGGGGTTAGGACTCCAGACTATAAATTAGTGGAGGGCACAATTCGGCTCTTAACAGTGGAGAAGTGCAGGAGGTTGGTGCCCCCAGGGGGAGGTGAGTCTGGAGGTGCAAGTGCCCCCAGACCCAGTGTCTGGAGAGACCTGCAGAGGGCTCCCACTTTGCTCTGTGGAGAGCAGGGATTTTGAGGGTCACAGCTTGAAACTCAGCTCTTGCACTTGGCAGCTGTTTGAACTTGGGCACGCTGCTTTACCTCGGAGTCATAGTTTCCCCTTTGGGAAAATCAGGATAAAATTATCTATCTTGTGGTGAAAATTAAAAGAAAATGTTTTTAAAGCAATTTCACAGGATCTGTCAAGCAGTAGGCATTTTGAATTGGAAATGTGATGAGGAGGAGCGTGAACATGGTGTGGGAGCTCGGAGAAGGGTTTGCCAGCCCTGGCAGCCAGGCGGCCGTTGTGCCCTAGGACAGGCGGCACATGGGTGCATGGGGAGACCCTGGAGGGCTCTTAGGACTGTCTGTGCATCAGGCAGTACCGTCACAGTGTGATCTGTAGATCACCCGCTTGAGCATCGCCCTATGAAAGCGCAGATCGCCGGCCCAGCTCAGCCATCCTGAGTCTGGATGGAACCTGCATCTAAACTGCTTCCTAGGAGCTCAGTCTGAAAACCATCCTGGAGACCTGCAAATCTGAGGGGTGGAAAGAGGAAGAGGAACAGAAACAGAGCGAACGCAGATCTTACTGTTTATGCTTCTTACCCAAGGCGGGGGTAAGACTTTTCCCAAAAGAGTGGAATGGGGAGGCCCACCTCACTGTGCTGCCCACTCCTGTGACACTCAGAGTGCAGTGGGCAGAGACCCCCAAGAGTCCTGTGGGGCAGACAGGCGGATGTCTGCTTTGTTACTAAGCCATGCTGTGTGCCCCCGGCCAGCAAAATTGAGCTTTTGCCCAGGGTTGGCAGCTCCCCAAGAGTCAGACTTGTGGAGAACATGCTAAATGCTGGCCTGCTTATTTTGGGATTGAGGGATTGTGAGGCACCGTGCTTATGTCTCCTTCCAGAAGTTTAATGAACAAAATATTACCATTAGTCAAGCCTTCGTGGCCACCAGCTGACCTGGACGCCTGCAGTTCTTTAATTAAGCTCTAGAGATGAGACACCCCCTACCCTGTGTTCCCTACAGAGTAGTGACCAGACAAGTTAATTTGCCTTGAGTTGTTAACCTGAGAGGACCATTAGCTCTCTGGGAAATGATTTTCATGTGAACTTACTACCTCTTGCTGAGAAAAAGAAGTCTCTGTCCCTTTCACACCCAACTCAAGGGGAACAGCCAGTCTTGAGTCAAATGGCCATTTCTGTAGCGTGAAGAGTAAAGATGACAGATGTTCACAAGCAACCTCAGTTCCTTCTCTTCTCAAAAACTGCTGGACGTCACTCCCTCACCGCCACACACACACATACATACACACAGGCACAGGCACATGTGCACACACACACACACAAACACAGACACATCATTCGTGTGCGTGCGCACACACACACTCATAGCTTCCGGTAGCTTCCGGAGGCCAACTTTGACACACATCACTTCTCATAGTGATGAATTATTGGGTCTATTGCTGAATTCATATCCTCCCTAACTGAATTCTGCTAGCCTGGAATTGTGATCCTTTGGTTTATCAGGAAGCTATGCTCTGCTGTTATTTGCCCTCATGTTACATACGTATGCTCTGCTGTTATTTGCCCTCATGTTACATACGAAGAGAGCGTTAAAAGCTACTTCATGATATACACATCTGACAGGGGCTGATCAAACACACTGGACCAGGCTGCCTGTTTTGTGCCATTGATGATGCCTGCAAATTACAAATGAATTTAAACTTTTCATTTCATGCTCAGTATGGTGCTTTCTCAGCCACGTTTCATAAGCATAAGTCCAGGTGCTTTTGTGTGAAAGGAACAAAATGAAATGTCTTTAAAAATGCAAATCCTAATCCGGACTGCCCACCCCTTCCCCAGCTTATCCTGACTGGTGGGTATTTACTGCCTCCTGGTCCTGGGGGCCGCTACCTGGCTCTAAAGAGGCCTCTCCAGGGCGGTCTTAAGCAGGGGTCGGGGAGGGGTGCTGTGGAGGGGCAACCTCCAGCCATTCCATGTGGCCAAGAGCTTTCAGAGACAGGGTGCCCCTGCCAGCAGACAGTGATGAGCTGCAAAGGAGGCAGCTATGGGGGTCTCTGTGCAGCGCTCCATGGGAGACTCCCAACTCTGCGCCCACACCTGACTGTTGGAGAGTGGGACATCAGCTGAGACTTCCTTACTCAAGGAGAACAGAAATATTTTCATAATATGGATCCATTTAAGGTAAAAAATGTGCCAGGACTTATAAAAAATATAAAGATGAGTCTAGTTTCTGACCTTCGGCAGAGAGACACACAGATACACCAAATGGGGGCAGAGGACACAGCAGGAGCTGCAGGCTGCCTGTGCCGGCATTGTGGAGGGACTCCCCAGGAAACGCAGGGAGCAGGGTGCTCTCTTTCCAGGGCAGGAGCCAGCAAGCTTTTCCTGCAGTGAGCCAGGTGGTCTATATTTCAGGCTGTGCAGGCCTCAGGGGCTTTGTCTCAACAACTCAACTCTAACATGGTAGAGTTAGAAGGCATCTACAGGATGAGTGTGGCCGTGTTCCAATACAATTTGATTTACAAAACAGGTGGTGGGCTGTGGGCAGCTGACTCCTGAGCTAGAGGGTTGGATCATCGCACATGGTTGCAGTCCATTTTCAAGATATTTTAAAGGTAAATTGTTATTTCTAGCGCTCTCTCTCTCTCTCTCTCTTCTGATACTATTAATCTACTGGAATAATTTTTTTTACAAGGAATTTTTTTAATTATGAAAGACATACATAGTCACTACGTAATTATTGGAAAATAGAGGTAAACCAAAAGAAAACAGTCACATTTCTGAGCTAGTCTTCATCTTGCCTCTTCCTTTTCTCTACTCACAAACATCCCTCACTGTCCCACCCACAGGCAGGGAGGCTCGGCTGGTGGGAGAGGAGGGAGGGCCTGGTGACCCTGGCCGGCCCCTCGTGTGCTGCTGGTTCACAGTGAGGGCCACAGGCATGTCGCGGGGAGCTGTCGAGTTTCTGCTGAAGTCCAGGGTGACCCACCTCAACCCGTCATGGTCTCTGTGAGCCCTGGGATGGAGTCGCTATTCTCCACACGGTAGGAATTCCTACTGGGGGTGACTTACGAAAGTGGAATAGGCCCAGCTCTATTCGGTCAACAAACACATGTTAAATACTGACTAGTGCCAGGCATTGTTCTAGGCACTGTGACCAACAAGACAACCTAGGAGCTTTCATTCTTGCAGGGGAGGTTAATTATAAACAAATCAACAACAAAAACTGTAAAAATGGTTGTCTGAAATGTTGGATGGTAATGGCTGCAAATAGTAGAATGGGAGGTATTTGGCGGCAGGGATGGGGTGGAGGGATGCCCTCCCACTGGGAGGTAAGGGACACCTTCTATTGGGTGGTAAGGGACACCTCTGAGGAAGGGAGGAGGACAGGTGGGCCTTGAAAACACGGAAGGCAGAGCATTCCAGGCAGCCAAAGAGTACATGCAAAAGTCCTTCAGCAGTGTTCATGCCCTCGAGGACAGACAGCAGTACCACAGGCTGGAACAAACGGACTCATGGCAAAAATGAAAGAAGTTAGGGAGGAAGGCAGGGCCTTTAGACTGCGGTAAGGAGCTGAGATTTTATTCAAGAGCCATGGGAAGCCAGCCGAGGATTTTAGGCAGCAAACCTCCACAACCTGACTCCCATTTGCAAAAGCTGCTCCTGTTGTGTTTGCAGAACAGACTGCAGGGGCCAAAGGGAAAATGAGGAGACTTGTTGGAGGCTGCAGGGGGCAGTGCTGATAGCATGGACGCCGCGGTTCTGATGTCCCCAGAGAGGGGGAGCTGGCAGGATTTTCTCTCAGTTCTGGTGGAGGGCAGTGCCATTCACTGAAATGGAAAGATGGAGGAGGTTAGGGTGGGCTGGTGCAGAAAGCAAGCGTGGGTTCTGGATGGGACAAACCGGAGGTGCCTGTTAGCACCAAGAGTCAGGAGCTCTACCAAGAGGACTCTTTAACCAGTCTCAACTGAATATCTGCAGTGTGCCAGGCCCAAGCTGGCCCCGTCTGCGGTGACTGCCCATGCCCTCTCATCCTCCTGTCTGAGTGCAGCCTGACCCCAGCACCACCCGCTGGCCTGGGATTCTCAGGCCAAGCCTGCCGCCATGAAGGCCTCCAGCCTCACCTGATCAGCCCCAGGCAGGATGTGACGCATTCACGGGTAAACAAGTGAGGGAGGGACACCGGGACACCCCACAGAGCATCTGGGGCCTGCAAGGCCATCGCAGGCCCAGCTGTCTCTCTGGAAAAATGCCATGGACACTCTTGATCAGTCAGATGTTGGCACTGACACCACTGTCTTGCTTCACTGCATTTGCAAACTAAGCAAAGTTTGTAGTGCTCCCTGTCTTCTACGTGTGAGCGCGTATGTTTTTCATCAACTCACTGCGGTTACGAAACCAATTAGAGCTGTAAAATGTGGAATGACCTCTGTGTGAACAGCCTGGGACATCCTCAGAGCTCCAGAGCCCACTGCTTTGATGTCAGAGCTGGGGATGGGGTGGGGTGGCGTGGCGTGGAAAGGCCCTGGGAAGGGAGTCGGCTCTGAAACACGTGGAGGCCAAGGTGGTAGTGATGTGGGGGCCTTGCCTATCAGGTGCCCACACACTGTACCCTGGCAGGGGAGGGGTGGGGGCTTTCTGTGCCTCACCCACAGATAAGAAGGAAGTGGGAGCCAGTGCCGGTCCCTCAGCTTCCTCCTTACAGGCCTTCTCTGCTTGCCCTTTCTCCACATTTGGCCCAGATATTGAAGTTATGGGCCACATGGCAGGAAGTTCACAACTGCTGTGCTGACAGAAACCAGAAAGGAGGCCGTTTTCTGGAAACAGGCCTGACAAGAGCCAGGGGAAGTTAGGAGGCCCTCGATGGGACCATGGCCATGCGTGACACTGGGACCTCCTGTACTATGAAGACATCCTGTATCATAAAATTTAAGGAACTCCGGAGTTGGCAAGGACTGCGGCAACCATAACGTTCAGTGTCTTCATTTCCTGGGTCTATGATGAAGACCCAGGAAAGTGAGGTGACTTTTCCAGAAGAGTGACAAAGGCAGAATAAGAACAATTTCCTGAATCCCTATCCCAGAGCCCTTCACCAGTGATGGTGGAGATGCTCGCGAGCCTCCCAGGCCAGGGCTGCCCAGGCTTACTCAGGCCAAGGCCCTCAGAGGAAAGAATTATCTCTGCACCACCCCTGTGGTAAAGGGACAAGGCTGCTCTCAGGTGGAGGCAACCTGCTGGGGACTCCTGCCACCCCAGCCCTGCTGGGCTCACCGCAGCCACTGGGTGTTGTATACATGCGTGTGTGTGCGTGTGTGTGTGTGTGTGCATGCAAATGACTGGGAACACTGATTCTGCAGCATTCCATGTCTGAGTGGTTTCTTAGAATTCATTATTGATTGAGGGACCTGAAGATGAAACCCATACATTGCACCCCAAAGTTCTTTGCACTTCCTTATTCCAGGAGATGAGTTCACAGATCCTTTCTTTGGTGAAAGGAAAGAAAACCACAATAGATAAAGCAACTGTCTTAGGTCACACAGGATATTTGCAATGGAGCTGAAACATGTAAATTAGCTGGACTCACGTCTCCAAACCTGAAAAAAACATAGTCACCCCATTAGACATCAGATCAAGTATAAAGAAAATAGAGACAAAGGCAAAAGTACTCCAGCTGGATTTCATGGGGACTCTGACAATTCTCATCAGATACCCAACTCCTGAGGTGTTAGTTCTGAAAAGTGGGCCCAAAAACTTGGCCTGGAGTTCACCTTTAAGGTTGGTTTAGTAGACTCTGAGGAGCACTAATTAAGACATGTTAAGAAAATGAAACAAAGTAAAACAAGACAGTTATACAGGCAAATATGTTTAGGAAACTTTTGATAAACAGAATTAAATGTATTCTTTACAGCAGAACCTCTCCCACTCTTGAATGCTAACATGCATTGGGACTTCTCCAAGAATGAAGTAGAACAAAGGATAGTTTCTGAATTTATTTGACTATGGAATATTCTTCACCCATATCTCTGGTTGGTAGGAGATTTTGCCAAAATGACTTTGGAGAGAAAATGTTGTTTTGATATAACTTTCCAGTGCAAGCAAATAGGAATGGTCCTGTTTAAGAATGGAAGAGGGGCAGGACTTACAGAATGGCAGAGTGAGGCCCTCCATCAGCCTACTTTCCCATTAAAATAACAAAAACACTAGGAAAAAGGTCAAAATCAACTGTTTCAGAACTCTGGAAATTAACCAAAGACTGGCAACAATCTGAGGAGCGTTTATTCAGGAAAAACTGGTGAACCTTGGTAAGAGCAGAAAGGTTTGTTGACACTTAAACTTGGCCTACTCCCATCCCACTTTACCCAGCTCCCTGTTAGCCATAGTTACTAGCAGCCTCACAACCTCAACAATGGTAAAAACCAGCAACCTTGCAGCCACCAGAGGAAACAGACTGGATTTGAAGCTCCTCAAAATGTCCCATTTGCAAAGCATTGTCATTATTTACCTATCCTTCCAACTTCTGAAGAAGTCCCATTTACTAGGCATTGTTGATATTTGGCCTAACAGTTCACTCTCAGGAAAAATTGTATATGGGGATTGGTCAAAAACTATCAACAGCAATTGTGTATCAATGCAGCTGCCTGTGGCTGCATTGTCAGGTGGGACAATCAAGAGTCTGGCCAAAAATGTAACAGGAATAGCTGGGGAATGATGTGTCCATATGGAGCTTTGAACAGCTCTGACATATTCCCAGGGATCTAAAATGCTATCTATGCATGTGTGCAGGGTTGTGCACATGCCCAGAAAAGACCCAAGAAGGTCCCAGTCTCTCAACTCACCCAATCTCTGGCCAGCTATAAGGCTCTGCACAAACAAGAAGTAAAGGCTAAAGCAGAGTTGTAAACTGAGCATTGAAGAGATGCCCCAACACACCTGGGGCCCCTTGGCAAAGGGCGGAAGATCTACTGGCTCAAAGTATTTAAAGAAATTTCTGGCAAATCATTAGCTGACCAATAAGGTAACTGAACAGAAACATCAGCGGCGGCACAATATACCGTGATGGCCATTATAAAAAGATGAAAGATAAACTGTTGGTGAGAATGTGTAGAGAAGGGATCCCTCGCACACTGTTGTTGGGAATGTAAATTAGTACAGCCATTATGGAAGACCATATGGAGATTTCTCAGAAAACTAAAAATAGAACTACCATATGATCCAGCAATCCCACTTCTGGGTATACATCCAAAGGAATTGAAATCAGCATATCAAAGAGTAATGTGCACCCCCATATTCACTGTAGCATTACTCACAATAGCCAAGATATGAAATCAACTTAAGTGTTCATCAACAAATGAATGGACAAAGAAAATGCAGCATACATACACAATGGAGCATTATTCATCCTTTAAAAAGAAGGAAATTCTGTTATTTGTGACCACATGGATGAATGTGGAGGACATTATGTTAAGTGAAATAAGCTAGGCACAGAAGGATAAATACTGCATATTCTCACTTATATGTGGAATCTAAAAACAAAAAGTCAAACCTATAGAAATAGAGAGTAGAATGATGGTTACCAGAAACTGGCTTCCTGGGGTTAAAGGGTAGAAAGTTTCACTTAAATAGGAGAAATAAATTTTTAGATATATTGCACAGCACAGTGACTATAGTTAATAATAATGTATATTTCAAATTGCTAAGAAAGTAAATTGTAAATGTTCTCATTACAAAAAATGGTAAGTATGTGAGATGCTAGGTATGTTAATTAGTTTGATTTAATCACTCCACAATGTACAAATATATCAAAACTTTACAACATACTCTATAAATATATATAATTACTACTTATCAGTTTTAAAAAATGAAATTAAAAACAATTTCATTTATAGTAACATCAAAAGGGACACATTTCTTAGAATAAATTCAACCAAAAAATATAAGACTTATACACTGATGACTACAAAACATTGTGGAAATAAATGAAAGGCCTAAATAAATAGAAAGATTTCCCAAGGCCATAGATAGCAAGGCTTAATATTATTGAGATGACAATTCTCTCCAAATTGATCTATAGATCTAACACAATCTTTACCAAAATTCTAACCAGCTCTTTTTCAGAAATGAACAAGTCGATCCTAAAATTCATGTGAAAATGTGAGGGACCCAGAATAGCCAAAACAATCTAGAAAAAGAACAAACTTGAAGTTTTCACACTTCCTGATTTTCAAACTTATTATAAAGCTATAGTAATCAGACCATATGGTACTAACAAAAGGAAAACATAGATCATTGAAATGTAGTCAAGTGTCCAGAAATAAACCCTTTATTTATGGTCAATTGATTTTTCAGAAGGGTGCCAAGACAACTGAATGGAGGAAAATAGACTCTTGAACAAACAGTGGTGGACACAAATAAACAGTGATGTCCACAAATAAAAAAGTAAAGTTGGACCCCCTACCTCATGCCATACACAGAAATTAACTCAGAATAGTCATAGACGTAAAGGTAAGAGCTAACATCATGAAACTCTTTGGGAAAAAAATGGAATCTTTATTATCTTGATGTAGGCAACGGTTTGTTACATACAGCACCAAAAGCACAAACAACAAAAGAAAAACATAGATAAATTGAACTCTGTCAAAATTAAAATTTTTGTGCTGCAAACAATACCATCAAGAAAGAGGAAAAAATAACCCACAGAATAGAGAGAAATATTAGCAAATTCCATATATAGCAAGGGATTTATATCCAGACTATATAAAAGAATTCTTATAACTCAATAATAAAAAGACAAGCAACCCAATTAAAAATGGGCAAAGGATTTGAGTAAACATGTCTCCAAAGAAGACATATGAATGACAAATAAGAATTTGAAAAAAGTGCTCAGCATCATTAATCATCAGGGCAGTACAAATCAAAACCATAATGAGATGCAACTTCATGCCCACTAGGGTAGCTATAATCAAAAAGACAGAAAATAACAAGTATTGGCAAGGAAGTAGAAAAGTTGGAACTCTCATACATTACTAATGAGAATGTAAAATGGTACAGCCCCTTTGGAAAACACTTTGGCAGATCCTCTAAATGTTAAACATAGAGTAATACATAACCCTGTGTTCCACTCCCAGGTACATATACAAAAGAAATGAAAACATATGTCCACACAAAACTTCTACATGAACATTCCTGGCAGTATAATTCATAGTAGCCAAAAAGTGAAAACAACTCAAATGTCCATGAAGTGATAAATGGATAAACAAAATATAATATATCCATAAATGGAACATTGCTGCTTCATGAAAAGACATGAAGTGCTAATATGGATGAGCCTTAAAAACATTATGCTGAGTGAAAGAGCCAGACATAAAGAAGCACTTTACGTCCATTTATGTGAAATGTCCAGAATCGGCAAACCTAAAGAGACAGATGTAGATCAGACATTCCCTAGAGCTGGGGAGGAGGTTACGGATGGGAATGACTATTCATGGGGTGGGTTTCTTTTTGGGGTGATGACAACAGTCTAAAATTACATTGTGCTAGTGGTTGCACAACTTTGTGAATACACCAACAACCACTGAATGATACACTTTAAATGGGTAGATTTTATGATTTGTGAATTACATCTTAATAAAGATGTTTTAAAAAGCAATGAAAGAGGTTCAAACTAACCCAGGTTTTTATTTTACCGGGTGCACACATGCATTCTAGCTTACCATGGGAGAAGAAAACCTATTCTTCTTTGTGAGATACTCTGAAATCATACTATGCTTTGCTGCCAGACGGCTGACTAGAGAATAGCCCAGGAGCCCACCAGGACAATCAACAGGAAAAAAAATCACACATTTTCCCTGGTGTGTCTTAGACTAGCTCTTTGCTTTTTTCTCTTTCAGCAATCTAGCATTCTCTTTCTATTTTTATCCCAAACACATAATAACTCTATTAATTCTCTCTAATTATTTCCAAGTGTAAGCCCTGCTGGGCTGATTAAATGAGAAGAGTAGATTCATTTATAATTAGCATTCATTTAAAATCAATATTTTTCTTGCATCCTTTAAAACCTAACTAAAATGAATCTTTTAGGAAAACATCTGTATTAACACCCTCCTGACTAGGCAATCTTAACTGTAGTCATTCCTTCATTCTGCACACCGGCAATGCTGCTATGAACACCTTATTCAGTATTAATTTATATTTGTTCACAAGGGCACACCATTTATGCAAAGGCCACAGTGGTTGTTCTTAATTGTGGCTGTAAAGTTTTGATGTTCTTCTTATTGAAAGGCAGGATCTATGGCCCCCTCTTTGAGTGTGGGTGACCTTGCAATGATTTGCCTGATTGACCATGGTGGAGGGGACACTGTGGGACTTCGAGAGTAAGTCAAAGTCACGTGGCTTCCACCTCATTTTCTGGAACCTTCACTCTTGGAGATCCAAGCTGCAAAGCAGAAGTATGACTTCCAAGAGGCCATGATCCAGCGGGGAGCCCCAGCCCGTGGAGAAAGCACAAGGCAATGGGCTGGTCAGCAAGCCAAGCTCAGCTCAGCTTTACGGGTATCAGTCCAAGAACCAGTCATGTGGGGAGTCAGGGGATTCCAGCTCCTGGCCATCTGCATGTTCGCAGCTGAGGCCCAGACACGGTGGATCAGAGACAAGCCAGCTCAGCTCAGCCCTGTCCAATTCATGAGCCACAAAATTCATGAGGATCATAAAAATGGTTATTGGATTACTAAGTTTGAGAGTGTTTTGCTGTACAGCATTAGATAAGAGAGGGCACTTGGAAAAGGATTTCTCCAACCCAACATTACCCAGATGATGCTGCTGACCTTGTTAACAGGCCAGCAACTGCCCTTGAGGACCACAAAGGCCCATTTAAAGGAACTACCTTTGGTAATAGAGTTCAGGCCCATTGGCCATGGGGAAAGAATCTGGGTTCTTCCCAAAGTTTTTTTGTAAATTAGATATGGCTTTTAATTTGCAGAGCATTTGTAAATAATCTATAGAAGTCCTCTTGATTTTCCCAACTAGATTGTAAGTGTCTAGGGGCCAAGGAATGTCTTATTTCCTTTGTTCTCTAACCCTCTGGCAGCAACTGAAGCAGAGCTTGGCATCTCACAGGGGCTTGGTAAGTAGTTCAATTACTCCTGGAGCCCCTCAGGGTGGATGTCCCGTGCGACTTTGGATGCTTGATTACTTGGTTTGGCTTCTATGCCCATTGCTTTTAATCCGGGGAAGTGGCATGGGGTAGGAAAGAGGAGTGGAAAGAACTGGAAGTTAGGAGTCAGGAGACCAGGAGTGGCCCTGGTTCAAGAGACCAGGCTTCTGACCCTGACCACTTCTGTGATCTCGTCAGGCACCCACTTCTCAGAGTCTCACTTCAGTCTGAGAAATGGGAATCATAGTTTATCCTGGAGTTGTTCTGAAGTTTGAATGAAGTGCTATAGGTAAAAAGGCTTTTCAAATTAAAATCACTATGCAAATAAAAGTAAAGCATTATTATTATCTGTAGTATGCATTTGCATAAATTACATCTTCTCTAGGTCCCCATGAAATGGGGATAATAATGGTTATTACCTCTTGCCAGGATTACTGCAATACCCTCCTAACTGGTCTTCGTATTTCTATTTTTGCACTTTTAAAAGACACTCTTTGCACAGCAGCTGGTTTATCTTTTTAATATGCAAATCATGCTACATCCTTCTCCTGTTTAAAAATCCTTCAATGGCTTCAGATTGTGCTTACAATAAAGTTGAAAGTCCATGTCAGAGTCCGCAGGGCCCTGCACCATTTGGCCCCTGCCTACTCTCTTGCCTTCCACCCTGAACATCCTGTACTCCAGCAGCACTGCCTGCTCCAGGTTTCTGGAACTTACCAAGAGCTTGACAGCCTCTTAAGAGCTGTCCTTAAGAGGACAGCATGGTCCTCTTAAGAACAGAACTCAGAAGTAGCCCACATCACTTCTGCTTGCATCCTTTTTGTGCAAACTTCACCTAAGGGCCATATCTTGTTCAAGGGATGCTGAAGAACGTCATATCCCTGTGGGTAGCTGTGAGCCCTGCCTGTGCTCAGGGGCTTCTGTTATCAAGAGCAAGAGGGTGATGAATATCAAAGGACAATGTATAGTCATTATCTCACTTTCAGACAGTAGCTGAGCAAACTTTGAAGTCCCTGGAGCTGTCCCCAAACATGTAGAGGTGACTTTCACAATGGAATCAAGAAGGCAGAGGAAAAGACAAGCATCACTTTAAGATGAAGCTGACTTCATCTCCTGGTGTTGGACTCAGTGTATACATCAGCCCTTTGAAGAAGGTGTCCTTGACCACTCTTCCCAAAGTAGCCCTCAACTCATTCTTAATCACTTTCTAAAATAATTTTGTTTAATGTTTACTAACTTGTTCTGTTTCCCACCACTAAAATGCGAGTTCCATGAGAACAGGGGCCTTGACCCTCCTGTCAAGCGTAGCACCCGGCACACAGCAGGCCTTCAATAAATATTTGTTAATGAATGAATGAGTAAATGATTGAAAATCTCAGAGTCCCCTACCCCTGCCCACCACCACAGTATAGAAAGTTCACATCTGCTCCGTGCTCCAGGGAGAAAAGCCTGTGGAGAAGAGGATGACAGTGGTGATTGTGTGAGGTATCATTATGTGAACCAGATGTGAGAGCTGCTGGCCCGCAGTCCTCGCTCTCCACGCACTGGGCCGACCTGCGTTCGTTGGCTGAGATTACCTGTATCAGCAAGGGCAGCATCAAGCGCAAGTTTTTCAGTAACCTGTGGCCTTCTTGGGTCCTTGGTCACAACAGCTACTTTTTTTCCCAAGAGGTCACGAGTGCTGTCACCGAAGCTGACATCACATTCTGGCCAAGGCTTAAGACCAGAACTTCCTGCTCTTATTTCTAGCCCAGTGCATTTTTTTTTTTTTTCTGAGATGGAGTCTTGCTCTGTTGCCCAGGCTGTAGTGCAGTGGCGTGATCTCAGCTCACTGCAACCTCTGCCTCCCGGGTTCAAGCGATTCTCCTGTCTCAGCCTCCCAAGTAGCTGGGATTACAGGCGTGCGCCGCCATGCTAATTTTTGTATTTTTAGTAGAGACGGGGTTTCACCCTGTTGGCCAGAATGCTCTCAGTCTCTTGACCTCGTGATTCGACCACCTCGGCCTCCCAAAGTGCTGGGATTATAGGCCTGAGCCACCACGCCCGGCCAGCCCAGTGCATTCTTCAAAGTCATTCCTCTCAAGATTTATCCATGATATCTTTACAATGAGGACGGAGCTCCTCTCCTCAGATAGGGCTATGATAGGACAAGCAGAAAATGGGTCAGGAAGGGGAGTAAATGCATGCAGGAGAGTGGGAGACGGCAGGCTTCCTGCCATGGTTGCTTCTTGCAGCTGTCACACCCACACGTCATGTCCCAGGCTTGTTAGTAGATAGAGGGAAGACGCTCTAACAAAGGGACCCCAAAACATGTGGCCCAGAGTGTGAGTAACGCTACAGCAGGTCATCATCCAGAGGCCCAGTTCCCTTTCACGAGCCCTGGGGAATCATCCTCAATCACATGAAGCAGAGGTGAGTGAAGGCCAAGCATGGTCCTCTTAAGAACAGAACTCAGAAGTAGCCCACATCACTTCTGCTTGCATCCTTTTTGTGTAAACTTCACCTAAGGGCCATATCTTGTTCAAGGGATGCTGAAGAACGTCATATCCCTGTGGGTAGCTGTGAGCCCTGCCTGTGCTCAGCGGCTTCTGTTATCAAGAGCAAGAGGGTGATGAATATCAAAGGACAATGTATAGTCATTATCTCACTTTCAGACAGTAGCTGAGCAAACTTTGAAGTCCCTGGAGCTGTCCCCAAACACATAGAGGTGACTTTCACAATGGAATCAAGAAGGCAGAGGAAAAGACAAGCATCGCTTTAAGAAAACTGAAGGAGATACCCAAAGTTTTTTGGCAAAACTCCTCCAAAATACTACTACTATAAACCTAATTTTTTTTCTGTCGTGAAAACGTCAATTTTCACTACAATCTAGTAGTTAGCAGAATCGTGACCTTTAAAAAAATGTATCCTTTTTGGATTGAACTCTTGGATTTTGGATTTTAGTCTAGGGGGAATTTTTTTGAGATGAAAAGTTTGAAAAAGCTCCATTTGGCAGATTCTAGAGCAGAGAAACAAAATCTCTCTTATGTACCATATTTTGGGATTTCTTTACATTTGGTTAACTCAGGGGCCACTGCATTATTACAAATGTTTGGGGCATAAGAATGGGCGTTGGAATTTGTGCTTCATATTACAAACTATCGCTGCTAAGAATTCCCGAGCATAAATCTGGTCAGCCCAGGACACAACTGGGCAGCTTTTTAGACAGTATATCTCACTCTTCTGTTTACCGTGTGAGAGAGCAACATGAAATGCCTGGAACATGTATCTGTAAGGATGCTAATTGCAGCGCAGCTGCTGGCCCATGGGCTAGGATGGAAACAGCAGTCTGCTTGCACTTGGGTTGGTGTTACTGTATTTGTTTTTGCTGTTCTTTTCAGGGCCTCAGTTTCTGACTCTATGCAATGAGATTAGTCATACCTAGTGGGCATCTTGTCAAAATCATCTACTTTTGTGACCTGGCAGATCTTGTTTTTTCTCTTCCATGGTATGAGAGGGTCACACTGCACCAGAGTTTGTCAGACTGTATTTTGGGGATCCCCAGAGTTCTATGAAGGTTCGGTTATAGTAGGTAGCTAGTCAGGCATGAGCAGGACAGGAGAAGGCTCACCCCGCCAGCCCTGACACACACACCAAAAATGTCAGGCAACCATCAGGTGACAGGCAGTTAGTTGTTAACAGTCTCTCTAAAATAATAATTGGTTGCAGCCTGCGCCAGGGAAGGGCAGTCTCCTAATAGATAGAAAATACCTGAAACTGGTGATCAGCAGCTTTTAGATAAGATCTCAGGAGTTGGGTGAGTGGACCCAACACACACACTAAAAGGCAAATGGCAAAGTTCAACTGGTATATGACCTTCCTCTAGGAACGCTGGACTGGTAAGGGACGGATGCCTCCCTTACTTACTGGGCATGTGCACGACTCCAGTAAACACACTGCACGCAAGCCCCCTCCCAGGTGCTGGCAGGCCACTGCACATGCGGACATCCCACCGCAAGGGAAGAATCAGGGGAGATGTACCACTTGACCACAGAAACATGCCAACATATAAAACCCCAAATCAAAGGCCAAACCCTGTACCTGACCTCTCAAGTCTCCTGCTAGGCCCTCTTCCAAGTATACTTACTTCCTTTCATTCCTGCACTGAAACTTTTAAATAAACTTTCACTCCTGCTCTAAAACCTTGCCTCATGGGCGGGTGCCGTGGCTCACCCCTGTAATCCCAGAACTTTGGGTGGCTGAGGCAGGTGGATCACCTGAGGTCAGGAGTTTGAGACCAGCCTGGCCAGCAACATGGTGAAACACCATCTCTACTAAAAATAAAAAATGAGCTGGGCGTGGTGGCGGGCACCTGCAGTCCCAGCTACTCAGGAGGCTGAGGCAGGAGATTCGCTTGAACCTGGGAAGTGGAAGTTGCAGTGAGCTGAGATCATGCCACTACACTCCAGCCTGGGTGACAGAGTGAGACTCTGTCTCAAAACAAATAAACAAAACACCTTGCCTCAGTTTTCCCTTATGCCTTATGCCTTATGCCCCTCAGTTGAATTCTTTCTTCTGAGGAGGCAAGAACTGAGGTTGCGACAGACCTGCACACATACGGATTTGCTGCGGTAACAGTATGTCAGCTCTCTCTGGCTGGTAGGCTACGGAATGACCGAAGGCTTACCTTGTACAGCTCACTTTGAAGGTCTGCTTTATTTGTTTGATGATCCAAGATGTATGATTAGTGGGAAAAATAAAGGGCTTGATTCTTTAAAAACATCAGCAGGCTACCGTGCTAGAATAATCCTTAAAATCACTTTCAGTTCCAAAATTATGAGAGTCAGAGAGGTTAGAGAAGTGAGCCTAGAAGATAATGTCTGTTGACAGCTGCCAGGTGTTCAAGGTGGAGCCGGGAGGTAGCAAGGTGTGGACGAAGGATGTGGGTGATGTGTACATAGGAAGGTGGCATCTGCAAGCAGCTGGTGGTGAATAAACCCTACAGGGAGGCCCTCTAGGCTCATGTGGAAGGAAATGGATCTTGGAATTAGAAGACAGAAGTTAAGAGCCAAGCTGCTCTTCCATGAGCCAGGTGATCTCCAATGAACTGCTTAACCTCTGAGTCTTGATTTTTTCATCTATGAAAGTCAGGAGGTGGGGGTGGGAGTATTAGGCAAGTCTGTAATACCCTAGGCATATTTCTAAAGTCCCCCAAACCAAACAAATATTTATTCACTTAGTACTAACTGTTTTGGTGGCAAAATTTCACATGAACAAACAGGAGGTTGTATATATTCTGTATGTATGCCTGTCTAAGTGTGTTTTGTGCTGCTGTAAAGAAATACCTGAGGCTGGGTAATTTATAAAGAAAAGAGGTTTCTTTGACTCACAGTTCCACAGGCTGTACAAGAAGCGTGGCACTAATGTCTACCTTTGGTGAGGACCTCAGGATGCTCCCAATCATGGCAGAAAGTGAAGGGAGAGCTGGCATGTCACATGGCAAGAAAGAGGGAGCAAGAGAGCGGGGAGGTGGTGTCAGACTCCTTCAAACAACCAGTTCTCTGCTCTCACACAAACTCATAGAATGAAACTCACTGATTATCTTTGGGAAGGGCATCAAGCCATTTATGAGGCATCAGTCCTCATGATACAAACACCTCCCACTAGGCCCCACCTCCAACAATGGGGATCAAATTTCACATGAGACTTGGAGGGGACAAATATCCAAACTATACAAATCCCTCAGTGCAAACACAGATCTGTATCTAGACATCCATCTATACACACATGCATCCTGTTTCATTTCCAAAGTGTTCGTGTGTTTAATTACGGGTGCTATGTCAGACTCACTCAGTGTTCGATAGTTTGTGGTATATGCATGCTTGATCTTTCTGAAATCTGCGGAATCCTGAAGTCCAAACACATTTGTTCCCAGTAGTTTTAGATAAGGGGCTGGAGTCCTGTAATAGTTCTTGACCTGCCCTTCAGGCCTATGGTGCGGATTGCATGACCCACTAGCCATGGCACACACGGTAAGCTGTGAAGCCCCGGGTACGAAGGATGACATTTCCCAGGGCCATGGTACTAGTCTGCTAGGGCTACCATAACAGAGCAGCTTAGACCAGGTGGCTTACACAACAGACATGTATTTTCTCTTGATTTTGCAAAGCTGGAAGTCCAGGATCAGGGTGTTATCAGGGTAGTTTCTCCTTGGCTTGCAGATGGTCATCTTCTCCCTGTGTCCTCACACAGTTTCCCTGTTTGTGTTTGTGTCCAGTCTCCTCTTCCCACAAGGACACCAGTCAGGTTGGATTAGCCCACCCTTATTTTAACTCAGTTACCTCTTTAAGATCCTATTTCCAAATACAGTCACTTTCTGAGGTCCTGAGGGTTAAAAATTCAAGATGAATTTGGGGGGACTCCAGCAGCCAGGTCTCCCGGTTTAGTGTTTAAACCTGTGACTTCCTACACTTTACACATAACAGCATACCTGAATTCAGGCAAAGGCTGGGTGGTGAAGGAGACCTGCCTTTCCTGCCTCCAAACTGTGGTTGTGTGATTCCCCTATGGGCGAGCCTCTGGGAGTTTACAGTGTCTCATTGGAAGAGCCACACTGACAGAAGTCCTAATAAATAATTAGAAGCACATCTGTTAACTCTGTGAAACTTCGGCCCAGGCCCCCCACCAGGCCAGTGTGAACGGGAGGTTAATCAGCCGGCACCCAGGCGGGGTTTCCCTTTGTCCATCACACCTCGGGATAGGGGGAGGGGAGGGAGGAAGGAGGTGCCTCAGGTCCTGGTGCCCCCGAGGCCTGGTGAGGCCACTCGCTCTGTCCTGTAACTTCAATGAAGGGCACAGCTGGGAAGAGGATGACCAAATGGAAGACACCGTCTCTCCTGGCAGACCATCCGTCTCTGTTTATTGTCCTGTGTTTTCTGATGGGGCCACACTGGGGGTTGGCCAGCAGGGGCAGACCCCCTTGTGTGTCTGTAATAAGACAAGCAGTGGAGTCTGTCTATCAACAAATATTTATTGACCTCCTGAGGTCACAGGGCCCGGGGCCTGACTCTGAGGAGACTCTCTGGCTGCAGCCATTATTCGCCAGGCAAATACCCGCGCAGCAGAAGGCCCAGATGTCCTCCTCAGCCTCGAGCAAGGGCTGCAGGCCAACACCACGTCAGATGGCAGTTCCTTTCATGGGCTTTCCTAGGGCTTCGGAGAGGGTCCAGCCAGAAACTACTACTAAAGTGTTACTTCACCGAGCATCTTGGTGTCTGACACAGGTTGGGCTCACACAGCTAACGCAGAAATGAACCCACCTTCATTGGCCAACAATAGATGCTCTTCCCGCCTCTGACGAAGCCCTTGCAGCCTTCATGCCTGCAGATATTTCACAGCTGTACCCTTCCTCAGGGGCATTTTGCTTTTTTAACAGCATCAAAATGCCACACTGAAGGGACTAGACCAGAGCTGTGAGTGGACTCCCGGACATTAGCACAAGGAATGTTTTTTCTAGTCAGGGTTTTGCAGGGCCCCAAAACAATATTATGTGAGCACACACAGATGGCTCTTGTGCTGTTACACTAACTTATGTAATTTTTCTGCTGAAAGCATGGACTCATGTGTGTGGCATTAAGGAAAGAGAGCATCAGTCACCCTGAGATAATCATGCGTCCTTGGGGGCTTCCAGTATGGCTGAGAGAGATAAGGAAGACTGGGCTAAAACGGGGCTTCTCTGCTTTTTACCTCTGCTTCTCTGTGAGATAGAGGGTAATGGTGTTTTGTTCCACAAGTGATGCACTTTCAAGATGGAAGAAGATACCCTGTGAATACACATCAGGACAATCTTGGCTGTTCTGTGCTTCCCCGGCCCGCCTGGGGACGCCAGAGTTCTCTGCCCCTGGCTGCTCACATGAAGAACTCTCTTGGCCTGGCTTGGGGCAGAGATTCTCCGCAGAGGTGGGCAGAACACAGGCGTGAGGGGTACGCGTAGGAGGATTTGTTCACACACCCGTTACTGCTCGATTCAGCTGCTTTTGTCCATCGCATCAAGACCCTGTAGAAGCAACTTCTAAACACTTGAAAGCTAACACCAGTGTCTTTTCTTTCTTTCTTTTCTTTCTTTCTTTCTTTCTTTTTTTCTTTCTTTCTTTCTTTTTTTCTTTCTTTCTTTCTTTCCTTCTTTCTTTCTTTCTTTCTCTCTCTCTCTCTTTCTCTCTCTCTCTCTCTCTCTCTCCCTCTTCTTTCTTTCTTTCTTTTTGAGACAAGGCCTTGCTCTGCTGCTCAGGCTGGAATGCAGCGGTGTGATCATGGCTCACTGTAGCCTCAACTTCTGGGCTCAAACAATCCTCCCACCTCAGCCTCCCAAGTAGCTGAGTGAAAGCACACCACCAACCCTGGCTAATTTTTTGTGCTTTTCTAGAGATGGGGGTTTTGCCATGTTGCCCAGGCTGGCCTCCCAAAGGGCTGGGATTGCAGGTGTGAGCCACCATGCCCTTCTTGCCAGTGCTTTCTCAAATTCCTTCCATCTGTTTTGGCTTCAGAGTCCCTTCAGACCTTCTGCCAGAGAGTGGAAAGCGTCCCCCCAGCCTCCCCTGTACTGGCCGTCAGTCCTACCGTACTTTCAGAATGCTGCCCAAGCACAGCGCCTGCGTCTCAGGGACCTGCAGGATGTGCATGTGTGAGTGTGTACGGTCTGTATGCCGGTGTGTTTGGTGTGCGTGTGTGAGTGTGGTGTGTGAGAGGATGTATGGTGTGAAGGGTGTGATGGTGTGAGTGTGAGAGTGTGTGTGACTGTGTACATGAGGCCAACAATGACTGCACACTTCCCCTGTGTGACACATCCCTAGGGTTTTCACACACATGACTTCATTTCGTCCTTACACAAGCCTGTCAAGCTTGCATCATTCTCATGTCATAGAGAAGGAAACCGAGAATTACAGGGACTTCTAACTTGCCCAAGATCACACAGATGTGAAATAGGCTATAGTACCCGGCCTTGTCTGTCCAATTCCCAAGCCAAGATTCTTTCCCCAGTGTGTGTGTCCTCCTACCAGTGAGCTCAGCTAACAATGTGTAGAAATGTGTGTCCCCTTTCAATCAACTACTACAGCTGCCTCCGATGTGGGACACACACCAACACAGCCAGGAGTGGAGTGGGGAGTGGGACATCCTGGGTCCCGGGTCCTCCCATTGGGAGGTGGAAGCTGGAGGTAGAGCAAAGGGTGTCCCCCTCACCCCCAACCCTCCTGCCTTGATGCCCTAGGGCAGGGTTGCCTGCCCACAGGCCTTAGTTCTGTAGGATGAAGAAGTTTCCAGTGAGAAAAAAGAAACCCTGGATCCAGTAAAAAAAATTTGAGGAAAATGCTAATTTAGACAAACAGGATTTTGTGTCCAAGCGTGTTTTATTTTGTTTTGATTTTATCGCAGGACTCTTCAAGTCTTTGTTACACTGGCATGCACTGTGATTTTCAGAGGAGCTTATAGAATGCAGTGCTTCCCAAACACAACAAATATCCCAGGCAAGACTCTCAGATCAGGCGTTGGAAAACTCACCCTACACTGCTTCTGTCTTAAGACCCCTCTGCTGCCTGTATTGCCTCATGTCAGCAACCCACGTGGATGGCCAGGTGGCTCTGAAAGAGCTCGGTGCCTTCTAGGGTCAAACAGCTCATCTAAGCAGAAGGAAGTGGATGATGCTCATGAGCCCCTCTGGCAGGTTCTGGCCCTGTGGTTGGCGAGCAGTGGAGGCATCGGCCAGGTAAGCGAGTTCTCCTCCTGGTCTCCGCTTCCCCTCCTGTATGGGCATGAGTCAGAACTAGTCTGTGCTGGAGAGGGTGGAATAAGAGGCTGGCTCTGGATCACAAGAAAAGGATGACATTCCTTCACAATCCACACGAGATCCTTCCAGGGAAAGAGGACCAGAAAAACATTCTTATCATGATGATCAAGGTGGCCCTATGTTTAACCTCCTTGTGGTGAGGCTTGAGGAAACACAGATGATGCAAACGCATTCTGCTCTGTGCGACACAATTGGAACGGATGCCTCCGCTGGCAACCTGCTGGAGCCATGACTCAGGCAGAGGCGTTTTGTGATTTGTCTTTGTATCCGCAAGGCCTGTTATAGGCCTTGGTATATAGGTGGTGCATAATAAATGTTTGGCGAGCAAAGGGAGCCAGGCAGTGTGTACTGGCTGGCATGCACGGTGCCATGGTCAAGCCCATCGAGCAGTTCCCTGAGTGGAGAGGCCTGTCCGTCTCACATAGATTCACCCGGCTCTCCCAGGGAACCACTCCCTCTGCCTTTAGTGAAAGGGAAGGGTCCATGGGGTTGGATACATGTGATCCAGCATATTTCTTCAACACTTACTCACTTCCATTGAAGCAGAAAAGCGTTCTCCTCTCTTGTTTTAGAATGAGCAGAGGAAAAGTTAGGATGAGCTTGAAAAGAAAGAGGAGCAGCAGTTGCCTACCAAGAGTTTGCAACCAGGAATGGGAAAATCATGGTAGGCTATTTATTCATTTGTTTGTTTATTTTTTAAGAGATGGAGTCTCACCATGTTGCCCAGGCTGGACTCGAACTCCTGGTCTCAAGCGATCCTCTAGCCTCAGCCTTCCGAGCAAACATGGCAGGTTTTGAACCATCTTCCACAGTCCCAGAGCAGAAGACAGTGGCACTAAGCATCCCCAAAGCAGGAGACAAGCAGCCCCATGCGGACATAGCTCCTTGGGTTTCCTAGGGTCTCCTTGGCACTGGGGCCCAGGGGGCACAGCCCCTCTCCCCACCTCATGTTGCTATCTTGACTGGAAGCTGCCCCATCTCCTCTTTACCTGCCTGGACTTACTTGTCCTGGGGAATGCCACCCATGTCAGGTCCCCTGGGAGGGCACTGGCTCTTTCCTTGGTTTCAGATAAGCGACTGTCAGCTGTCGGCCCTATGTATAAGAGGCACATGTGGCAGGATGAGGGAGAGACTGGTGAGAGGCAGCTGGAGGGACATAGACCCCACAAACAGACAATAGGCTCAAATCGGGACTCCACAGTGCCC
>NW_012106520.1:368857-369184 GCF_000951045.1 Mandrillus leucophaeus
CAACAGGGAGATAAGACTCAAACAGAGAAACAGGTTTCTAAGAAGTGCCTAGGACGGAATAGCAAGGCCAGCACACTCAGAGAAGAGAACATGTGGAACTGCCATGGTCAGTGCCCAACTAAAACAAAAGGGGGCATTTGAAATGGACCTTGTAGACTTAAGTCTGCGCTCAGTGGCGCACACCTTTAATCCCAGCAATTTGGGAGGCCAAGGTGGGAGGATTGCTTGAGCGCAGTAGTTTGAGACCAGCCTGGGCAACATAGCCAGATTCCATCTCTATTTAAAAATAAATAAATAAATTAGCAGGGCATAGTGGCATGCACCTGT
>NW_012106520.1:370204-373492 GCF_000951045.1 Mandrillus leucophaeus
AAAAAAAAAAAAAAAAGAAAAAAAAAGAAATATCACAACTTTTTAAATCAAAATTTTATTTAGCAAATTAAGAAGTGCTATTTATTTAACAAGAATTTGAAATACTAATAACAGCCCTACCACCCAGTTTATTTCTATGTATTGTTTTAGTTGCAGCACTGTGAGAAAGGTCTGAGGCCACTCAGATAAGCAAGTGTGCAGGCTAATGTTTTTTAAATAATTCATTTTGCAACCTCGAGATGCTTTTTCAGCAAATTGATCTAGGTTAAGCATTGGCAAAATTTTCTGTAAAGTGTCAAGTAGTACATATTTTAGGTTTTGTGGGTCTTATGATCTCTGTTACAACTACTTACCTCTCCCTTTGTATCTCCAAAGCAGCCACAGACCATGTGTAAACAAATATGCGGGGCCATGTTCCAATAAAACTTTATTTACAGACACAAATTTTAATTTCACATAAATTTCACATTTCACAAAGTATTTTTGTTCTAACGTTAAATTATGAATCAAAAAAAGCTCTAAGTGACTGTTTCAAACCATTAATTAGTAAATATTAAATCTGGAAAAAATCAAAGAATCTTTCTCCATTTCTGGTGAAAATATTCTTTTAATATATCTTTTGAAACATTTTGAATCTTAAACAATGTCATTAAAATAAAAAATCTTAGATACTGTAATGCTCATCTTTGCAAAATATTTAAGCAAAGTTTTAAAAGTCAGATTTGTTTACTCTTTCAGGATGAGTTTAAGTTTTTCTTTTTTTTTTAATTGCCAACAATTTTTCTGCAGTTGTAATCACCATAACGTTGCAACCTTCACAGCCTGAATTGAATTTGTTCCGTTCATTAAAAATATCAGCAAAACATGCAAATTGGAGCAAGCATGTTCTATCTGGAGGTATTTAGCTGGGTAGAGTTCCTACATTTGTAAAAGGAAAAAATACATATATATGTGTGTCCAGTCATGTGCCACATAACAATGGTTTTGGTCGATGATAAAGTGTGATGAGACAGTTGTCATGTAAGATTATAATGTCTATTGTCCTATAAGATGAAAAATGCCTATTGCCTACTAATATTGTAGCTGTCATAAAGTTGTAGAGCAATCACTTTAGAATGATTTTAGTGTAGTCTAAGTGTAGTGTTTATAACATCAGCAGTGGTATCATGTTCTAGGCCCTCACATTCACTCACCACTCACTGACACCCAGAGCAACTTCCAGTCCTGCAAGCTCCATTCATGGTAAGTGCCCTCTACAAGTGCACCACTTTTTATCTTTCATGCGACGTTTCTCCTGTCTTTTTTCTATGTTTAGATACACAAATACTTACCATTGTGTTACAATTCAGTACAGTAAGATTCAGTACAGTAACATGCTGTACAGGTTTGTAGCTTAACAGCAATAGTCTGTACCATAAAGCCTAGGTGTGTGATAGGCTATACCATCTATCTTTGTGTAACTGCACTCTGTGATGTTCACACAATGACGAAATCACGTAACAATACATTTCTCAGAACATACACCGGTTGTTAAGCAATGCATGACTATATATACGTGTGTGTGTGTGTAGGTATGTATATAGTGATTTTGTGTCACTATATATACATAGTGTCATTTAAATATTCCTACCGGTATTGCATGTTCTCTACAGATAGACATCAAACTTTACTATGAAAAGGCAAATTTTTACATACCTTTACAAATCATTGTTAATAAAATTGACAACTTCCACAGCAATATCCAGTGCCAAGTTGAAAGATCCTAGCGCAGTGTTTTTCTGTGCAAATTACCATTGTAAGATAGCACCATTATCCTAAGCACCACTAAGACCAGACCACTTCCTTACATCTTGGAATGTTAATTTTATAATTGTTGGAAGTACGCTTTAAACTTATTAAAAACAATGTTAAATCACAGAGCACTGTTTCATAAAGTGAGGAATATATGGAGAATAAAATTGGTTGAGATGTTCATGACACATCTTCACAAAGTCCCGGTCTTCTGAACCACTTGGCAATTTAGAACCACCATTGTGTTTCTCACAGAGCCGCTGCCTGTAAGGAAGAAGCAGCTGCTAGAATGGGCTTCTCTAGTTCTTAGGACTCTGCCCCCTGCCTTCGACACCCAGATTCAATGTGAGAGGGCAGGCAGCAGCAACTGCCACCTGTCCACAACCTGGCCACCCTCAGGTGTAAACCCACTCAGAGACCGGACCGAGTGGAAACCCACGCGGCCCAGGGCCAATCGAGTGTGAGAAACCCATGTGGTTCCACCTCCTCGTGCTGCTGCCCTGGGGCTACAGACGCTGCTGCATTTTTGCTGATTTACTCCATGGTGTGTTTAAAAACTAGCGGAATGGAGTGTTTGCTTTTTGGCCCTCTTGAATGTGTCAGGTTTTACATCCAACAAATCTTGCTCATCTTGGTGAACATATTTCGCAAAAATCATTACAATGAAGAAATCCAGCACATGGGTACTCTTACCCAGATGAACCGCAGAATGTCCCAATCTCAGCTTTTGGTCTCAGCCATCAAGTCAGCGCCAAGCTTCTCAGCTCCTTCTCTGGGCTCTGTTATCAGATGGTGGCATATTTTGCTGCTCATTTTATCCACTTCATGCCAAGTTTACCTAGTAAGTTAGGTTTTTTCTCATTGTATAACTTCAGCTGATGTGTGTAATAGAGGTAACTTCTGTTGCACAGACCCATGCATGTATTTTATGTGCTGGTGTAATTTGTTTTTATGTATTTTTCAGTAACATTCCATTTGCACTGAAATAAGATGAAAGCCCTATTTTTATGTTTTGTTTTATCTTCAAAAGCTATCTTAGTTTGGCAGGAACAGCATAAGCATACTAAGGGAATGAAAAGATGTTTGTCATGATAAGTGATGCGCCCAGAGAGGCAAGTATGACCTCACTCTCTGGACTTCAAGGGGCCATTTTCACTTCTTTGCTTTTCTGTCTTACAGTTTGTCATTATGGGTGGCAACTGAGTGAGAACTGATTGGCACATTGATATGACATCATTTTGCCATGAGCCTGGCCAATGTCTTTGCACGTATCAGAAAGTCCTTTATTTAATTTCTCATTTTAAACAAGTAATCAAGTTCCAGTTTTTTTGGTTTTTTTGTTTTGTTTTGTTTTGTTTTGTTTTTGGGATGGAGTCTCACTCTATCTCCCAGGCTGGAGTGCAGTGGCATGATCTCGGCTCACTGCAAGCTCCGCCTCCCGGGTTCATGCCATTCTTCTGCCTCAGCCTCCCAAGTAGCTGGGACTACAGGCGCCCG
>NW_012106520.1:373542-392747 GCF_000951045.1 Mandrillus leucophaeus
CAAGTAGCTGGGACTACAGGCGCCCGCCACCACACCCGGCTAATTTTTTGTATTTTTAGTAGAGACGGGGTTTCACCGTGTTAACCAGGATGGTCTCCACCTCCTGACCTCGTGATCCACCCGCCTCGGCCTCCCAAAGTGCTGGGATTACAGGCGTGAGTCACTGTGCCTGGCAAGTTCCAGTTTTTAACCATGGTTCAACTTTCCCCGAACACAAAGCATTCATAAATATAAAAGTAAAACAAAAAGCATGCAAAATGTATAATAACCGTGAAAACCACTGTTATGCCTTGACAAGACCATCTGCCAAGCAGGTGCAATGCTAACAATAACAATAACATCAATTAACAATGATCATAGCCAATGGTTTTGGGGCCTTACCAAGGGCCAGGCACTGTTCTAGGTTATTTGCACGAATTGGTTATTTAACCCTCGCAACTACACTGTGAGGTAATATGATTAGTATCTATTTTACAGATGAAAAAGCTGAGACAGCAGGAGATAACTGAGGTTGCATGGACAGAGAATGACAGCACAGGGACCCATCCTGGAGTCTAGGCTCCTGCCTGCTGTTTTATACTGCTGCTTTTGTCATCTCGCTGTTGTCACTTGGACAAACTGACGTAAGTGACCACCTATAGAGCTATGGACTTTGTAACCATTGGCTCATATTAAGAAAGTCTAATGAAGTGCACAAAAGGGCAAGAGCGCCTTTACTCTAAGGTTAACACAAAAACAGCCTGATGAGTTTGTCTAAATTTTGCTTACAGTCCACCCAAGTGTGTGCTGTGGTGTGAATGGATTAATGTTGTCTTGGAAGTGGGTTTGTTATTGTGAGAGTGGGTTTGTTTGTGAGTTTGCTCTGTGGTCCCTCTGGTTCTGGCCTACCCTGATTTGACTATCACACATTACATACATGTATTGAAGTATTATTCTATATCCCATAGATATGTACAATTATTACTTGTCAATTAAAATAAAAGAAAAAAATGAGTTCAGCACCTCTTGCTCACACACGCTCTCTTGCCCTTCTACCTTTCAACATGGGATGATGCAGCAAGAAGGTCCTTGGTCCTTGGCAGATGCCAGCCCCTTGATCTTGAACTTCCCAGGCTCTAGAACTGTAAGAAATAAATATCTGTTCTTTATGAATTGCCCAGTCTATGGGATTCTGTTATAGCAGCAAAAAATAGTATAAGGCCGTATCACTTTTCATAATTAAAATATATATTGAATATAGATATGTATGTATATGTGTGTGAGAGAGAGAAATGAAAATGAAAAGGAAGAAGTAGATATAAATTTCATGTTGAGAGATTTATCTGAATCTATACATTCAAATCTTTAATGTTTTCTGAAATTAACATTTATAAAATCTGTTTGATGGATATGTAGTGTTTGCTGTGTTATTCTCTGTATTTTTTCTGTCTGGTTGAAATATTTTACAACTAAAAAAAATAAGGAAACACCAGTCGAATGTTTGCAGAACTGTGAAACACCACCACAAGGGCTGAGGTCCCTCCCTAGGAGCCTGAGCTTTGACAAACAGAATCACCCAATAGTTGGACCCCAAAGGGATGCAGAGCCAACAGAGGCAGACACTGGCCTGTGGTCCCTCTGGTTCTGGCCTGCACAGCCCCTCTGCCTGGATCTCTCTGCCTGGGCCTCCTTCCCTACTTCACAGTCTGTGAACACCTCACCCTCAGGGCTCCACCTCCTGAATGGCCCCACTCACTGTCTCTAGTGCATTCCTACTTCCTTCCTGGCCAGCACAGTGCTGTATGTATTTACTTACCCATTGTACACTCCTTCTGCAACAGGTCTCTGCGAGTCTAAGCCAGGCCTGACAGCAGGCACCCATGAAACATGGCTCAGTGAATAAATCAGCACGTGCCATCACTGTGGTGCCACTTCTCAGAGAGCTCCTTTTAGTTTGGGCAAAGCATCTCTGATTTCCCTTGACTACACTAACCACGAGGTTGCACAGTCAAACTTGCTTTCTACTTTCTGCTAGCTGGCCAGACCTGAGGAGCTGCCTGCGGAGGCTCCCCCAGGCACAGCATGAGGGGGTGATGGGGCTGCAGTTCAGCCCCTCATATGTGACTGAGGAGCCGCCTTGGCCATCTCAGTGCCAAGAAGGTGTGTGGTCGGCTGAAGGAGAGCAAGACATCTGGGCTAAACCAATCAAGGATTCATGACCTCAACCCCAAGCAGTGACAAGGCCAGCAAGGTGCCTAGAAAAGGTATTTGAATGGAAGCTTGTCACTTTAGGGACAAATAGGGTGGTGGGGGAAGAATGCATGCATCCAAGAAGGAGGAAGCTATAGGAACAGAGTTATAGCCCAGAGCTATTCATGGCACTGTGAGAATGGTGGTGGGAGCAGGGACGAGGGATAGGCTGAGGATGAGCAGAGGTGAGGCCAGGCCATGCATGGAGTGGACACAGTGCCCTATGCCAGGCTAAGAGCTGTTCTAGATAGTCTAGACTATATACCTAAAGTTTGCAAAGCACAAAGCTTTTCCATGTTACTTTATTTAATCCTTGCAATCATCCTGCAGGGAAGTCACTGTTCCCATTTTATCAGTGACCATACTCCAGTTTAGAGAAGCTAAGCACTCGATCAAATTTACAGAGGCAGTAAGCAGACACATCAGACTGGAAGGTGGCTATTTTAACTCTAAGACCACTATAGAACCATTCCTTTTCCTCTTGGTCACAAAACAAAATTTTATGAGACTGATTTCTTAAGCCCAACCCTTTCTCCTTCAAAGAGGGTATTCACTCTTGGACCCTGGTTGTGCACAGGATTGATTCAACACAGTGACAAACTGGGACCCCAGGTTTGGAGACATCCTCAGATCAGAGGCTCAGAGTTGGCCCTGGATGTTGGACAGCTGATGATGCCAGCGGGGCCCCCATTTGGACTGAAGCTATCATGATGGGAAGCATGGGTGAGTTACAGTCTGTGGCCACCGAGGGCAGGCAGAGGCTGGGACTGAAGTGTGTGTCCTCCCTTGTAGGCTCCCTGCATCCCCCGAGGGGTGCACTGACCCTGACAACACCACCCTCCAGGGGCAGCCTGTGCTTGTCTAAACACACCTGCTCAATGCACTGACGAAAATGAGTAACTATTGCTCTTCTTGGCTTCCTGCAGACTCACTGTAATCATCTTGCTTCTCTCAGGATTGCGTGTTGTCAACGGAGGTGCTGGGGTGGCAATCATGTCCACTTTTAGGGAAAGGATCCTACTGATTGGCTTCAGTTCTGTGGGTGAACACCAAACCCTCACAAAATAAGCAAGCTGGGAAGGGGTCTAAACTCACGTCTGCTTCCTTTTGGCTGTGTCTGGACAACATGAGAAGAATCTGGAAGGCCTGTGCCCATCTTTCATTCTGGGCTCATGACACCTGCACCATCAAGGAACTGACCATAAGTCAGCCACGTTTAACAACACAACGGGGCCAGTTCAGCCAGAGATTGATGGTGGCTCTTTTCTGCTTCCAGGTTGGGGGACCCTAAGATGGCATAAGAAGCTAAAGGGAGAAAATACGCCAGTTCCACGCAGCAGTCAGAAGGAGATCTTTTCCTGCAACCTCTGAAGGGATAGGAACAAAGAACCTCAAGAATGGGAACAATCTCAGAACAGTTGAGATCAGTCCTGCCTTGAAAACTCTGTTGTTCTTTGACTCCGCACGCCCTTGACAAATTCTCTATGAAACCACAGTAAAAGTGAACCTCCTTCAGCTGAGAAATGGAGTGGCAGAACTGGGCTCTCCTTTCTTCTTGCCGTGTGACCTTTGGAGCATCCTTGCTAGGATCTGAATGTTTGTGTCCCCCAGATTCCTATGTTGAGATCCTTATCCCATCTTAATATCCTATTAATATCCTTAATAGCCTATCTTAATACAGGGTGATGGTATTAAGAGGTGGGGACTTTGGGAGGTGATTAGGTCATGAGGGCAGAGCCCTCCTGAATGAGATTATTGTCCTTCAGCAGAGACCCTAGAGAGCTTCCCCCTCCCTTCCACCATGGGAAGATGCTGCCAGAAGGCACCACCCAGGAACAAGGAAGTGGCCCTCACCCAACTCAGAACCTGCTGGCCCCTAGATCTTGGACTTTCAGCCTTCAGAACTGTAAGAAGTAAGTTTCTCCTGTTTATAAGCCACGCAGTCTATGGTATTTTGTTATAGCAGCCAGAACAGACTAAGACAGTCATTTAATCTTTTTCTCTATTTATAAAAAGACAATTTAGGGTGACCTCATCATCTCTTGCTTTTTCCCCTCTCTCCTCCTGCCCCACATCTTTCCCAAGAGATGGAGATGCTCAGAGGAGGCACAGGCTGTAGCAGAACCCTGCAGGATTTGAGGCGGGCAGTGGGAGGGGACCCATCCTACAAGTTAGGAAGACTGAGGAGTAGAGGCTCATAAACGAGCATCACAGATCTCTAATCCTATGTGAGTATCCAGGATTGATTAAACACACTGGAAGTTCCTTCTCAACAACTATGCCATTTCTTTTTTTTTTTTTTTTGAGATGGAGTCTCACTCTGTTGCCCAGGCTGGAGTACAGTGGCACGATCTCAGCTCACTGCAACATCTGCCTGCCAGGTTAAGCGATTCTTCTGCCTCAGCCTCCTGAGAAGCTGGAACTACAGGTGCCCGCCACCACGCCCGGCTAATTTTTTGTATATTTAGAAGAGACAGGGTTTCGCTGTGTTAGCCAGGATGGTCTTGATCTCCTGACCTCATGATCCGCCCACCTCAGCCTCCCAAAGTGCTGGGATTACAGGCATCAGCCACCACACCCAGCTACCATTTCATTAAGGTCCATTTGATATCCATACTCCTCATTCTTAATGCCTATAACCCCCAAAATTTGCCTTCTCAAATTGTAATCTGTAAAAATTGTAAAACTTTAAGCCTTTTAAAATTGTCTTCTTTTACACCGTCTAATAGGAATAGCTTCCTACTTATCCACAAAGGTGCTTCTGGTGTGGTCCAGCTGTTAATGCATTTGTATGATTTGCTTGCAAATATTTCTCAAATTCAGTTCTTAGAAATCTCTGCACTTTTGTGTGTGTGTGTGTGTGTGTGTGTGTGTGTGTGTGTGTGTCCTACCTAACCGTTTTTTGCTTTCATACACTGAGTTGAAAATTTCAAGGACTTTTCCACACTAACTCCTAAATCCCATTTCCGTTTTCCTGTTTATCTTAAGTAGGATTTAGATAATGTGTGGCTAAGTAGACACAAATACTACCAGAAAAGAAAGGGGGAGGGGAGGAAGAGGGAGGAAGAAGGTAGGGAGTGAATCTTCTGGAGGTGACAGAGAGCAAGCAGCATAAGGAAGAAGTATGCCCGCTGGACCAGCAGGCCGTCCTTCGGCTGACAATATGGACTGCAAGTGCCCATATTTAATTTGACCAAGATGACCTTTCTTTTCATGGAAAGTTGGGGTTCAGCCCTTGAATTTCATAAGACCTCTCTTTGCAGTGGGCTAGATGCTCTCTTATCTTTTTATACTCTGTCAGGAAAACATATTTTTTCCATATAAAAATCAGTCTTCTAAAGTGATGGTGAGTCAATTATTGGGATTTCAGGAACTAACTTCTCCTTATAAGCAGTGAATAAAACCAAGAGAAACAAGCCTTGCCTCTGCAGAAGCTGCCCCCCTTTGTCCTGGCTGGTCCCCTTTCTATTCTGGGCATATCTGGCAAGGTCCCTAGGAGGTAACAGAGTGAGAAGGGTCTGATTTCCAACAGAGGTCATTAGAGAGCTGGTCATAATACAAGGTGTTGGAATTAGCACATCAATCATAAGAAGATAGAATGCTTATAGAGTTTTAAAACACGGTCTTAACACTTCATTTCTCCCAATCTTATTTGTACTCTTCATGCACACTGTTGATAAACAATGACCGTTTCTATTTGCATAGCTTTGCAGTTGACAAAGGTTTTTACTTCTGCTATTTTGGTGAATCCTTACAACTTGGCATAGGGTGTATTTCTACTAGTATCTTCACTTTATAAAGAGTAAACTAAGGTTAAGAGATGAGTGGCCTCACTGGGAAAACTTGGTATAGCCAGGGGTTGAACCTACATATTCCAAATATGGGATTGGAATTCCAAATTGGGACCCTTTGTTGTGCCACAGGTATTTCCCAATGTACGGTTTGACAAGAACCAGTAACTTCAATCCAGGCCCTATGTGAATGCGATGGTTAATACTGAGTGTCAACTTGATTGGATTGAAGGATACAAAGTATTGATCCTGGGTGTGTCTGTGAGGGTGTGGCCAAAGGAGGGTAACATTGGAGTCAGTGGGCTGGGAAAGACAGACCCACCCTTAATCTGGGTGGGCACAATCTTATCAGCTGGCAGAAAAATGTGACAAGAGAGACTGACCTAGCCTCCCAGCCTACATCTTTCTCCCGTACTGGATGCTTCCTGCCCTCGAACATCAGACTCCAAGTGCTTCAGTTTTGGGACTCGGACTGGCTTTCCTTGCTCCTCAGCCTGCAGACAGCCTATTGTGGAACCTTGTGATCATGTGAGTTAATACTTAATAAACTCATATATATATATTCCATTAGTTCTCTCTCTCTAGAGAACCCTGACAATACAGTGAATTATATAATTTCAAATTATTTGGGTAAAAATTGATAAGATTTGACTATAATTTATCCTCGAGCAAAAGGACAAACTCACTTAAGAGTAATAAGTCATGACTCCTATCTAAATCCTCCTGCGGGAGGAGGGGGCAGAGAAAAAAGAGTTGCTAGAAAATTCTCAGTTGCTCTGAATTATGCTCCTCCTTCAGTAACTTTAGAAAAACTGAAAGAATAAACAAAGCCCCGAAACCAGCTTCAAATGATCTCAGGCTGTTTCACTGGTGTGCTGACTGAGTTCGTAAGCTAGCGCCTTCTTTATGAGATAACCTGGCCAGTGAATAAAGGAGAGCTTCAGCCGACGCTGGAGAGGAGCAAAGGGAAAGGACGGGATGGGTTGTTCCCATCAGCACAGCCTGAACTTTCACACACCCCCTGCGCCCTGCTTTGTGAAAGACTGAAGGGCATTTAGAGACCTGACCTAGTTCTAGCAGCCAGCTCAGAGGGAATGTAAGAAGACACCACGTCAGGGCCAAAAACCCCATTTCTGCCTGCGTGACGGAGGTTCCAGCAGTAGCTGCAGATACCTGGGAGGACTGTGTGGGCCATCTAAGGACAAATCACATCCTGGCAGTGGAAGTGAGGCAGGGTCGGAGGGGAGTCTGGGCTGGTCTGGGCAACAGAATGAGACCTACTCCCCTAAAAAATAAATGAACGAAACAAATAATGTTAACTTTAGCAACATTTAATTTAACCCAATATAGCCAACACACTATCATTTCAACCCATCATCAATATAAAAATTGTTTTATTTTCAGTATGTATTTAAGGTGCACAACCTGATATTTTGATATACATATATGTAGTGAAGTGATTACTACAGTCAAGCAAATTAACATACCCATTATCCATATAGTTAGCTACTGCGTATGTGTGTGTGTGTGTGTGTGTGTGGTTAAGCGTATCTAAAATCTACTCTCTTAGCACATTTCCAGTATACAACACAATACAATATTATTAACTGTGGTCCTCATGTTGTACATTAAATCTCTTAGATTTATTCATCTTACATAACTGCAACTCTGTACCCTTTGATGGGCATCTTCCCATCCTCCCTGCCCTCTCCACCACCACCCTCAAAATTGCTAATGTGCTGGGTGCGGTGGCTCACGCCTGTGATCCCAGCACTTTGAGAGGCTGAAGTGGGAGGATCACTTGAGCCCAGGAGTTTGAGACCAGCCTGGGTGAACTGGTAAAACCCTGTTTCTACAAAAAATACAAAAATTAGCTGGGTGTGGTGGCATGTGCCTCTAGTCCCAGACACTCAGGAGGCTGAGGTGGGAGGATCACCTGAGCCCGGGGAGGTCGAGGCTACGGTGAGTCGTGATTGCACCACTGCATCCCAGCCTGGGCAAGAGTGAGATCCTGTCTAAAAAAAGTAAATAAATAAAAATTGTTAATGTGAGGTTTTATGTTCTTCTTTTTGCCCTGTCTCCCTAACTTGACATGGATATTATCCTTATAGCACATTTCAGTTTAGACCCAGTTCAAGCGCTGGACTGTGACAGGGGTCTTGGGGCTCCATATTGGACTCTGAAGTTGTAAAGTATTCTGTTGCATAAATCTACCAGAATTTGTATCAAGGAAAAAAGATGACGAGCTAAAGTGGAAGAGATCGTTTGATTTTTTACAGCAGAACTTCTCAGAGCTCTCAGTAGCATAAAATACGTTCTGAAACTCTAGGATGACATAGCAGGCACTAGCATTTGTCAAACGAGAAATTATTAAATGAACTTTTCTTGTGCAAATGGATGAGAATTGGAAGAACACATGACAAAATAAAAGTTGGATAGAGTGATTCAATTTGAAAAAATTTCAGGTTATGCCACATAGATGTACAATAAATGAAAACTATTTTTTGGCTGGGCACAGTGGCTCACACCTGTAACCCCAGTGCTTTGGGAGGTCAAGGCAGAAGGATCCCTTCAGCCCAGGAGTGTGAGACCACCCTGTGCAACATAACAGATCTATTGCTACAAAAAATTTTGCTGAGTGTGGTGGTGCACACCTATAGTCCTAACTACTGCAAGACTGAGGTGGGAGAATCACTTGAGCCCAGGAGTTCAAGGCTTCAGTGATCTGTGATCACCCCACAGCACTCCAGCTCCAGCCTGAGTGACAGAGCGAGACCCTGTCTCTATAAGAAGCAGGAGCAGGAAGAGGAGGAAGAGGAGGAAGAGGAGGAGGAGCAGAAGCAAACTATTTTTTAAACTTGTTTGTCTCTGAGAAGAGAAACAAGCTAAATGCTATTGGTCAGTAATAACTTGGTAGAAATGCCCTCAGCTGGAATTTTCCAGCACCACAGCAAGTGGAGAGCCAGCAGGATGGAGACCGGGCTGATGCAGGGGACTAGGGAGAGGAGGGAACACCCACTGTACAGGTAGCTGGGTGCGGCAAGCATGGCCTCACAGCTCTGCTGCTCAGAGAATGCCACTTGTGCTCAGTTGAGCTGCCCTTCCCCAGGTCCCTCCATTTCCAGCTCCCGTTTGCCACTTAGCCACTCCCTGGCATATTTCAGGCCCTGTCTCGGTCTGCCCACAGCCAGTTCCCACCTACTACTTCGTGGGGTCATTGCTGTTGCGCCTCCATGGGCAGAAGGCAATTCAGATGCCATCTCTGTGGCTGAGTGAGTGCTGCATGCCTGAGATCCCTGGGGAAGCCTCTCGGTGAGGCTGCAATTCCAGGTCACCATTTAGGGCTCCCATTCACAACAGTAAGTGGCCACCTTCTCAAAGATACTGAGTTTGGTCGTATGAGAGCAACTTTCTTTTGAGGACCTCAAAGTGGCTTCACATCTCCATCTCCCTGCAGCTGATAACCTTTCTGGTAAAGCTTCAGAGGACAAAGACGGGGACCCAGCGCAGAGACAGCCAGGCCTGTGGTGGTCCTGTCCTGGAGAAAAGGGTGCCCTCTGGCTCCCAGCCCTGCCTCCCAGGTGGTGACTGTCCGTTGTCCCAGTGGGCTCTGGCTCCCGAATGCTGAGCTCTGATGCAGCAGATGTGAATAAAGCCACAGTCTGAGGGTGAATCTCTAAACGACACCTGTGCGTGATCACTGGAAGAAGGCTCAGAGAAGACAGCCTTTCCTAGCAGGCAAAAGGAGACAAAGAGATAACTTTTCCATACGAGAATTATTTTCTGTGATTTAATGTGACTCATTTATTGACTGCTTTCAAATCCCTGTGTTGCTTTGGTTGATACTGACACTTCAGCAAAGGGAGAATGGTCACTGTCTTAGTCCATTCCAGCTATTATAACAAAATGCCTTGGGCTGGGCATCTTCCAAGACACAGAAACTCCTCCCTCACTGCTGTGGAGGCTGGAACTCCGTGAAGAAGGTGCCAAAGATTCTGTATCTGGTGAGGGCTCATTTTCTGGTCCACAAACGGCACCTTCTTTCTGTGTCCTCACATGGCGGAAGGGACGAGGGAGCTCTCTGGGATGTCTTTATAAGGTCCCTCATCCAACTCATGAGGGCCCCACCGTCATGGGCTAATCACCTCCCAAAGGCCCCAACTCCAAATACCATCACACTGGAGGTTAAAATTTCAAAACATGAATGTTGGGGTGAGGGGGAACAAACATTCAGACCGTAGCAGTCCCCTTAATTTGTTTGTTTCTCTCACTTGCTATCTTTGAAAGAAAGTTTCAATACACTGAGTGCTTCCCAAGAGCTCTCACACGTAATCACACCACGCCTGACATCCACTCTCCCAAGTATTACTGGTTTTCTTTACAACATTGATGGGGCACAGAAGCTGGATTACGGAAGAAACTTTTACTTGTTTGTCCAGAAAATGCAAAAGAAAACAACGACTATTTTTGAGCAAGGGGAAAACGTAAATTTCTAAAAATCCTATCCAAGTGCTGGCAAGAAGAGGAACAGGGATTTATCTCTCCTCTCCGTCTGTCCCTGGAGCCCCAGTTTTGTCCCCACACCTCACTGCCTCCTGCCTCTCAAATCCCTACCTGGAAACGTGTGGCAATAATCTCAATTATGATAGCAGTGCAGAGGGGAGTCCCTATTTTACAGATGAGGTAAATGAATAATCTGTCCAAGGACAGAAACCAATAGGAAGTAGGCTAGGATGCAAACCTGGTCCCTGAGTGCACGACATCAGCCCAGCATGACCAGGGCAGTCCTAAGTCCTTCACCAGCCTGTCTGAATGGACAAATGAGAAGTGATCCCCTCCCAGCTCAACACTAGGAACCTGACCCCTTCCCCATCCTGCCTTCTTGGGATATCTGAGGACCAGAGAGGTAGCTCCCGAGGCAAGGGCTGGAGGCAGAAAGAGGGCGACATGGCCCACCCCAACACTGTCCGCCCAGCACACACTGACTGTCTGAGAGCTGAACCCTCAGACTAAGGCACTCCCCCACTTTCACTTTGACAGGACTTCTCTGCTCCTGCTGGCTCTTCTAGTTTTCTTGGCATTCTAGTCTTGCCAGGTGGCAGCACTTTGCTGAAACACTTGTGCAATCTCTATTCTTGAGCCGGTTCTATGAAGAGCTAGCCTTGTCAGGCAGACTAGCCAGGCAGGAAGGAGGACAGCCCTACCCTGTGCATCCTGAACCCACCAGCCTGTGACCAGGGGTAGTCCAGGCATGCTTGAGGTCATTCCTCAGTTTCCTACCCATCAACCATGATCTCCCTCTGGCATTTCCACATCATTTATATCCTTGTGTTTCTGTACCATTCTCTAATTATTTTTTCTAAATTCCTTTGGAAGAGGATTTGTGAACATTGCTATATCCTTAGTTCTAAGAATATATGAATTGTAACTAAAAAGAATGTATTAATTCCCAATTTACAACGTGCTTGTCATAGATTGCCATTGTGTTGCTAATTCCTTTCCATTACTCTCCTGATTGTCCTCTAAATGTGCTAGTTCTTTCTCCTTCTGATTGGTCCTCAGTGAGCCATGGTTGCATCAGGCCAGGGCTCCATCCAGTGGAGCTCCTAGTTGGGTAGCAGTGGGCACAGCGAGCCCAACTCGCCTGGTTGAATCCGGAGTCGAAGTTCTCCACCCTCCACTTGGGCCCCCACTGGGGATGGAGCATAAAGGGGTGTGCCCTTATTTTCTTTTTTTTTTTAACTCATTGTTATGGAAAATTTTAAATATATATAAAATTACAGACAATATTTAATAATCCAAAGTATCCATTACCTGGTTTTAACAATTATCAACACATCGCAGATAGTATTTTTTCTGTACCCCCAGCAATTAACTGCTGCCTACCCTGACTACGGTAATAATAAATACTAGTATGAACAAATATCGTATCATTGCATATCTAAGTATTTCCATTGATAGCTCTACAAGATAAGGGCTGTTTTTAAAAACATATGATTATGATAACATTATTCTTACTTTTTAAGAAACTAATGTTAGTCCTTAGTCTTATAATATACCCAGCCAGTGTTTGCATTTTCGCAGTTGTCTTGTAATTTGTACTTCATTTGTTTGACTCTGGATTTAATAAGAAATTCATATACTGAGATTGGTTGATATGTCTCTGAAGTTTCTTTTTATCTACTTGTTCTATAAATCCTTCCTCTATTTTTCTTCGTCTTCTTTTTTTTTTTTTTTGAGACAGTTTCATTCTGTCCCCTCAGGCCCCCAAACAGCTGGGACTATGGTGCCAACGTGCCCACTGAATTTTTAAAAATTTTTAGTAGAGATGAGGTCTCATTATGTGGCCCAGGCTGAACTCCTGAGTTCAAGCGATCCTGCCACCTCAGCTTCCCAAAGTGCTAGGATTACAGGCACAGGCACCTACACTTGGCCTTTTTTTTCCCTTTACAGATTCTTATTGGAGAAGAAACCAGGTCATTTGTCCTACAGTTTCCCCCAGTCTAGACTTGCTGCTGTATTCTTATGGTGTCATTTCATATGTCCCTCTGACCCTTGGATTTTTTTAAAAAGTGGAAATTAGATCTAAAGGACCTAGATCACATTGAGGGTTGATTTTCTTTTCCTGGGCATGTATTTCCATCAGGAATGACCTTGACTCTTAGGACCCTTGAATGGAAGATACTTCAGAGAATATGACTCCATCCAGGGCAAGGGTACTGGCTGGGAGTTTCAAAGGGAAAGTCCCAGTGAGAAAAGAAGGACACTGGGGGCAAGACTGAAAGGTCTAAACTCTGTCTACCTCTGAGGCTGGCCCCTGTAACAACCACAATGTTGACCTGAAGCAAGCTGGAGTAGACTGTGTAACGCATTTTAACTGAAGTAATAGCAATTTTAGGATGTAAAGGCATCTTGTATTGAGGCAACAGGAGGCCAGCTTTATACATATTTGTATCTTGCCACAAACCCAGCGTCATGCCAGGTGAGAAGCAAGGAAAACATCCCGACTTGATTTATTAGAGGCCTGTTTCACATCTCAATGTGACGTTTGTAGATGCCACTATCAGAAATTTTTGTCCACGTGTGTTTGTAAATACACACTCACAGACCACTTGTGCCTTAGAGGGATACCGTGGAGCCTCACAGTCTTTAGCATTAGAGGGATATGCGTTCAAATCCAGTTTTTGCCACCCTCTAGCTGAGTAACTGTAGACAAAAGCCTTGGTCTTCTTGTCAGAAAAATTAGGATACTGTATCATTACTTACCTTATGGGTTGTGAATTTTAGAGAAAATGAGTATAAAATGCCTAGTATAGGGTTCTCAATAAATGCACACATGCTATCACTGTCTCAGGCAGTAGGTTCTATTGAATCACATTCTTCTACAACTAGAAAACAGCAATGTAGATGATCTCCTAGGGGTTGGGAGGGGATGATCTGTGAAAGTGTTGGAGTCATCTAGACACACTGAGTGGAGATGTAATTTGAGCCTGGGAGAGAATTCTCAAGTCAGTTCAAAGGGCTATAATTTCATTAATTCAAAATCCCACTTAAGTTGGGGAAAGTGAGGTCTTAGGAGAGAAGCCAGATGTCAAGGACAGGCCCAGTTAGTGGAGGAACTTTTTTGTAGCCAGCTGGCTCCCCAGGGCTCCCTGAACAAAGCATGCATTATAGTTGTTGCCTGGACTCCACGGCAGGAGGAGTACCCGGGAGCCAGAGCCTGGTGCATGGGGAGGAGGCGGGCCAGGGCCGCAGGGAGAGGCTTGGATGCCCTGGAAACACAACTGGATCCTGACAAAATCTTTTCTCCTGCTAAAATTTTCTCAAACAGAACAAAAGGGAAAGTCAGAGCATCTTTGCCAAATCAACCAGAGAAAGGAAAGCTGGCGCAAAGTTAATCATTATTTTCTTCCTGGTTGTCCAGGCCAGAGACACCCATGATGGGAGCAAGAACACTTGTCATCACTCGCTTGGTCTCTATGGATGACATAGGAGCCCTTTCCTTCCAAACAAGCAATACAGAAAAGGAAGTGCCTGGGTCCCCACCCTGTAGGATGCAGCCAGAGCCCACAATGCACTATTCTCTGCAGATCAAGAGGCTTCTAATCTTACCTTGACTCACCGCCTTATCCAAACAACAGAGCCCCTGCAAAACCCCTCCTTTGGGGAAGGAAATCCCGGGTGGGATAATTCATTGCAAACATCATTGGTTAGTCCAGGGAGAGGTCAGGAGCTCCCTGGGGCAGGCACATCACTCTGGTCCTGAAAGAAAAGGCTCCACCATGGTGCCCTTCAGCATCACTGAGAAACGATTTCTAGATTGCTGGTCTGTCCTGCCGAAGCAAAATTACTGACAAGATGTAACAGGCACTTGGTACAACAGTGTAGCACCAGCTTTTGCATTAAAAAGCTTAGCTTTGAGTTTGGGGTATGCCACTTCCAAGCAGTTGGACCTTGATCAATGCATTGACCCTCAGGGAGCCTTGGTTTTCTCATTTGTGAGGTGGACAGAATCAGAGGATGGTGAAGGGCGTGGAGCAGAGGCAAGGAGGGTCTCCCTGGCTTGTCTGCTGGGTCTGCTGCAGCCTACAGAGAAACCACAGGCTGTCATAAGCACATAACTCAGTAGTCCACTTCCTCTCTAGGACACCCAGCAGTCCACAGCGTTGCTCCCATGGAGACAGCCGGCACAGCCTGCAGGCCATCAGCCCAGGACGGGAACTGGCAAATCTTAGAGCACTAAGACAGCAGCTGATACAGATACTCGTCGGCCCAGGCCACACTAGCATGCAGGTGACTGGGTCCTGCCAGATGGAGCATGGGACAACATAAAACTCCCAGCATCCACTTCTCTAAAGGGCAGAGTATGCACACTAGGCCCACAGCCCCCTTCACGTCCAACATCGCCATCAACGCACTCAGGGCAGGGCAGTTCCTGGGATGTGGACCTGAGCCACAGCCCGGCCTTGTCAGTGCACCAGGTTCTGGGAGAGCAGCCAGACACAGAATGGTGGCAGACGCTCCACTTCTTAAAGAAACAGCAAATTGCGCAGTCCTTCCCTATTTCCCAGGCCTGGGGACTCCTCAGATGAGCATGGTAAAAATTTATATACTTATTCATAGGTTTAAAGATCCCCCAGATACATAAATACATCAGCCAATCAAATGGCATTGCCATCAAAGGACAGCAGCCTTGGAATTTATCTATCCGTCCTTCAATTGGCCATTTAGCTCAGTCTGGGCCCTTAACAATACAAGCATGATAAGGTCTCGTCACTGCGTCTCCAGGATCTGATCACTGCAGACTCTGAGAAGTGATTAGGGAGCATGGGCTCTGGAGGACCAACGCCTCTGACTCTCTATGGCCCCAGGCAAGTCTCCAGGTCTCCATTGCCTCACCTCTAAAGTGAAAGCACAATTAGTCACCGCCTCACTCGTTCCTGTGAGAAGTGAATGAGGTGGTAAAGGTGATGTGGCAGGAAGGGTCTAGAACATAGGTCAGTGCATGCTGACGGTACCTGCATCGCACTGCCAGGGGCCTCGGGCTCTGCTCTAGCAGCTTGGCCTGGACCACGGAGCTCTTTGACCAGGACCTGCTTCACCTGAGGCTGACGCCCTTGAGGTGCCGCCTGGCCCAGTCACGCCCACGATCCTTTTCCAGGCTCCCCGAGAAGGAGAAGAACTTCCTTTCTGGTCCTTGGCATTCTGCTCCTGGGTTCAACCGAGCAGCTTCTAGGCAGCTCTAGTGATTCAGCAGCAGTGACCAGCAGGTCCCCAGGACAGCAGACGAGTCCTCTGCTTCTCTGGCTCCGTCTCTGTCCCCTGGCTCTTCCTGGAAACGTGCTTTCACTCAGCTTTGGGCCCACTTTCCCATCCCTCTGGGGACACACCCCCTCACTTGCCCTGAGACCCACACTTGAGACCCACACCTGGGTTCCAGCCTCTCTACCGCTCTTTTTACTTCCCAAGCTGGCCCATGGTCCCCTCAGGCTCAGCTCTCCATGGATCTGCTACCCCGTTCCTGCCTCCAGGACCCACTCCACCCTCCTGGCACTGGCTGGGTCCTGGTGGAGGAGCTACCATAGGCAGCAGAGAAGCAGAATTCTGCTGGGAGCTGTGACCTGAAGACACCGTCCCCACCAAGCCCACTGTGCAGACCCTGGACTGCTAGAGAGGGTGGTGGCACTATCCCCTCCAGGAAGAGCCACTAGGTCTGGAGGAAAACCTGCACCTCTGAGAGCCTCAAAGTAGCTGTGCCAGTCAGAAAGTGCCGCTCAGTGGTCCTGGTCCTCTGGGGGTGACAGGGTCACATTGTGAGCCGGACCTTACACAGCACGTCAGTGTGAAGGATGCCAGCATCCTTGTCTGTCATATTCCTAATTATGAGCCTGCTCAACCCTTCCCCAGCCACCTGGCTTATGCAGGGCGTTCACTTCTTTGGGCCTTTCCCTCCTTCATACCATGAGAGGTAAAGGCCAAGAAAGGTCGCAGGACATAGGCCGTGGGTCTAGGAGCAATGCCAGTGTGGGTGTGTGTATACTAAACCCAGGGCAGGGCACAGAGAAACACCAGAACCCAGAAACATCTGTCTCAGACCTGCTTTCATCCTGCTGGGATACACTAAGGTACAGGCAGGAAGAAAGCCGCACGCCTGAAGGGAAGTCACTGAAGACACAGCAGGTGGCTGAGCAGCACCGCAGGTGACAGCTCACTGCTGGGTTCGTTCCTGTGCTACCTTCCCCGGTTCATCCCCTGGGACGCTGGGGAAAGAACTCGTGTTGGGTTTTTTTCTATAAATAATTTCCTGTCATTGTGTGTAATGATTGATGAATAATTTCACAACAACTGGCTGTTTCTTTGCTGCATTCTAAACTTGGGCAGCCCCGTGGATCATCAGCATTTTCTGTCTCCCCGCCATCCGAAAAGAACAGTTTCCCGGGACAATCCCTCGAGCCCAGGTCAAGGCCGCAGTGAGCTATGATCGCGCCACCGCTCTCCAGGCTGGGTGATGGTCTGAGACTCCATCTCTAAAATAGAAATAAATAAATAGTAAAATGTTTCCCTTTCTTCATAAGAAAAATGCTTTTAAAAATTTCTCCTCAGATGCAAACATGCTAAACCCAAGTAAATGTCCCTTCACCTGGGCAGGCCTCAGAGGAAGAGACTACAGCCACCTGAAATGCCAGTTAGCTGGTCAGCCTGTGAGATGCTTGTTTATTTGTAAAGAAATAGCCCATTCTGCACAGTCTCAACAGCAGCCCTGGGAAACAGCAGGCCTGCTTTTATTTTCAAAGCTCAAAGTTCATCTTAGAGATAAAGCTCTCTTTTCTCATGAGATCCTGAGTATCGTACATGGGTGTGACGGTGTAACGTAGGCCTTAGACAATCATTTGTCACCTTAGAGGCAACAGGAACGTTCGGAGCCACCTGCCAGGCCCAGACACTCAAAGTGCTACAAGGTCGCCTATCTTTGTGCTTTGGGAGACTGAGTAGTTCCTTCCCCAGGGCTATATTTCAACCAGGGTTGAGTTCATCTTTGTGCTTGTTTTTTCCCAAATAGCTCACTTTCTGATTTTTTGGGTTTAATAGTGATATTATTTAAGAGGAACCAAAAGAAAAAGTTCAGTGTAAAAATTGTTTTAGCAACAGAATAAATGAGTTAGTATGAATCCCAGTACTCATCATATTCTTTGACTATTTATTATACACATGAAAGATGAATGGCAAAAGAATAAGACGGGTTCCTCTTTTTTTCTTCTTCTTCTCGAGACGGAGACTTGCTTTGTTGCCCAGGCTGGAGTGCAACAGCACAATCTCAGCTCACCGCTACCTCCGCCTCCTGGGTTCCAGTGATTCCCCTGCCTCAGCCTCCCAAGTAGCTGGGATTACAGGTGCGTGCCACCACGCCTGGCTAATTTTTTGTACTTTTAGTACAGACAGGGTTTCGCTACGTTGGCCAGGCTGGTCTTGAACTCCTGATCTCATGATCCACCCACCTCAGCCTCCCAAAGTGCTGGGATTACAGGCATGAGCCACTGCGCCCGGCCAAGACAGGTTCTTTTACAATGGAAATAGAAGGGTCACCTTCTGCCACACTGAGCCTCTGCAAAGCCCCCACAGGCAGTCTACTCAGGTGAGGACTGAATTTCCTCCCAGAACACTCTCTCCATTGTTGTCCTTCCTCCCCCATCCCAGGTGAATACATGTGGCACAGAGCTCTTCAAAGACAGCTTCCACTCCCTTGTCCTCTAATTCGATTTTCAGAATGTGGAGCCACGTGCCCCCTAGGGCCTGGCCTCTGCTCCCTGCTGCAGGTGCAGCACTAAACAGACCATGGGGCCATCAAGTCTAACAGGCTGCCCAGGCCTGGGCACTCAGGTCCTGCTGTTTCTCCCACCTCCCACCTCCCCACCGCCTTTTCTGTCACACAGCCAAGGATTCCTGTTCCCCATCCTCTGTCACTTATCATTTCTCCTGATCCATCCTCAGCAGGGACTCTGTTTCTGGGAGCATCAGAGAGAAGCTTTCAAACTTTTTTGCTCATGACCCACAGTAAAAAGTGCAGTTTCTGTTGCAATTAAGTGTACACACCCATGCGTGCACACGCACGCACACACTCACATCTAAGTCAAAAATTTCAGGAAGCAACACTTCCTTTCACTACATGCAAAGCTTTCTGTTACTTTCTGTTATGCTCTTCCCAGGCCACACCACCCCCCACATTTAAACAATGCTCGTTGAAATCCACTAAACTGATTTCCCAATCCCCTAACGGTTTATGGTCAGCAGTTTGGAAAACACTGGCAGAAATACTAATGAAAGGGCATCGCGGGCCTTCCCTGATGCGAGGGGAGGAAGGAAGGATTTGCTCAGCTCTACGTTCCCACAGACCCACTTCTCCTGCCCTTTGCCCCACATCCCACCTGCCACTTGTGATTAAATAACAGTTTAACATCACCAAAGCTCCCTTTCACTCAAGAACTAACTCAATTAGGCTTGAGCTGGTGGGAGCTTAAAGCAGATTAAGGGAAGACAAAGGAGGCTTTGGGGTTTATCTTCAGCTTTCATGTTGCTAGGAGCTCTCTCTTCCTGTGCTTAGTCTCAAGCATCAAAGGGAGGGAGGCAGGGAGGGAGGAAGAAGGGAAGGAAGGAAGGAAGGAAGGAAGGAAGGAAGGAAGGAAGGAA
>NW_012106520.1:392937-417751 GCF_000951045.1 Mandrillus leucophaeus
AGGAAGGAAGGAGAGGAGGATGGAAGGGAGGAAGGGAAGGGAGGAAGAGAAGAAAGAGAAGAAAACTCTCCTAAGCCCCCCTCATGGGCTGAGGCCAACCAGCACTGCACTGGTCACCCCCACCTTTTATTTATAAACTTCAAAGTGCATCTTGCAGATCAGGCTCTCTTTTCCCATGAGATACGGAGGGCTGTGCTTGGGTGTGCAGGAATAATGCAGGCCTTAGACAATTACTTGTAACCTTAGAGGTATCGGGAGGGTTCCCGGCTGCACTGGGTCCAGACACTCGAAGTGCTTCCTAAGGAAGACGTCCATGGTCCAGCTCAGGGATGGGCACTGCTCCCCACACTCCAACGGGGCAGCTCCCTGCTCCGACCCCACCTCCCATCTCCCCCAGCAGCTCAGCCAGCCATCTGTGTGGCAGATGAGCCGCACACAGAAGGTGCTCGGCAAACACTTGCCGAATCCCCTGAAATGGTCCATCTGGGCCCCTTTACAAATCAAATTCCTTCTAGATCAGTGGCGCCCAACAGAATTATAATGTGAGCCACACATGTCATCTTACATTTTCTAGTGGCTAACTAAAAAAAAAGTAAAAAGAAACAGGTGAAATTAACTTCAGCAATAGACTTCATATATTTCATATATCAAAAACATTATCATTCCAACATGTAATCAGTATAAAATTTGTAAGATTTTTATATTCTCTTTTTCTGAGACCAACGGTTTGAAATCCAGTGTCAGTTTGGAATTGCCACACTTAGAGTGCTCAGTAGCCACATGGGGCTTGCAGCTACCACCCTGAGTTGCAGCTCTGAACTCTAACCAGGACTTGGGGCAACTGGGGCCCAGGGTGGAGCTCAGCTCAGAAGGAAGGTGCTAGGTGGAATCCTCCAGCCACAAGTCACAAAGCAGACTGTGTTGGGGGGGGCTTTGCCACTGCACCCCCTTCCCCACTGTCCTCACTTGCCTTCCCCACCTGGCACTGTATCTGGTGGGAGGAGATGGGCAGGGCGTGGGAACAGAAGGAATGGATGAGGACTTAGAGATGTGTGAGCAGCTCTCACAGCTATGCACTGCCCCTGCTGGGAAGTCCATGTGGACCCCTTGGCTGGGCCTGACCCCATCACCTGTAGTGAGCCACACCAAGAAACATGCCCCATCAACACAAAAATCTCTGCTAGGCCACATCTGGCACAAGCTTAGTGACAGCTGAGTTAAATTACTGTATCCATGGTGCAGTCACCAAAGACTTGCAGCCCTCAATCATTTTCACCTGTCTTTTTGGGGACAACAGAGACATATACAGATTGTCAATTCAACATGAGCTCATTTTATTAGACGCAATCAGCCATATGGCACTTTGCAACCAGTAGACGTGCTCCTTTGACAATCAGTGTTACTCAGCCTGCTCAGTAATGAGTTAGCTACTGGTGTTGTCTTCCCTTAGAAGAATCCATTTAACTCCTATGAGTGAGTCAGCTTTTTCCTAAGTGACATCTCTGAGGGGAATAGCCATGCCAGCTTGTCATATGCCAGGCTGTGGGGCTCCGTTCCAGAATGTTAGAGCTGGGAAGGTCTTGGTTCTCTCCTAGTCCTGCAGCTTTTGAGCTTTACTTTCTAAGCGCAAAACTTGTTTTCAAATGAAAGCTTATGGGGAGGCCTGATTAAGACAGATTCTTCTGTAGGAGCTGGAAGGAGGACACAGAGCTCTCCCTCCCTTCCTCCTCCCCAGGCATCTCTGTGTGGTCAGGGTTTATTAGAAAACCAGCAACGCTAGGCAAGCCACTCACTGCACACGTCTTAAAAGCAGGACCCAGAGCAGCTGTGCATGATATAGTCACACTGTGCCATGACAGAGCCAGGGTCAGAACTCCACTCTCAGATTCTAAGACCATTATTATTACTATTATTATTATTATTATTATTATTTGAGACGGGATCTTGTTACGTTGCCCAGACTAAAGTGCAGTGGCCCTTACAAAGATCTCTATTTTAGTATTTGAGTATTTCCAGAGAGTTCCATGGAAGATCTTTGAAAGATACAAATGGTCCCACAAGTAGAAACAGGTTATCATGAGGTTTGTTAGGGTTTATTGAGTGCTATGTGAGAGGCCCCACGCAATGGCTTTCCGTGCCAGCCCACAAACTTCAAACTGCAGTAGGAATGGCATTATATCCCCAGCCTAAATGCAGTTATCCCTAACTGCCCTCAGGACCTGAGATTTAGAGGCTTGGGGGCCATGGGCTCCCAAATTCTCTGGGCCCTGAGACCCTGAGTCTATAGAACCATCATGAATGATATAGGAGTTATTAAGAAATTATTTTCCGCAGTTAGCGTGGGTAAAAGAGTTCTCAGTGGAATTTCCTTTTAATAAAAAGCAGCCCCCAGACCATTTCGTTTCTAACAGAAAGCAGCCTGAAAAGCCAAGCTGCAAGCATAGATGAGTGAGCTGGAAGCTCACATGTATAAGTGCCAGCAGCTATACCTGGAAGTACATTCCAACATGGTGACTTCCCCTCCCTCTCCTTGTTGTCACCTGTGCAGGTGTCATGGCACCACCAGGTTGAGGCCATATTTGCATAATAAAAGATTAGGGTGGGAGGGCCAGTTTCTTCGAGGGCATGTAAATGGCACACCCTGTCAGACCAATCCCCTGGGTCCTATGTAAACCAAACACAGCCTCCTCAAGCACCTCTGTATAATCAACTGCATCCCACCCCAAACTTAGAAACCCTCTTGGGCGCCCCCTTCCTCTGCATGAGGGAGCTCTCTCTCTCTCTCTCTCTCTCTCTCTGTCTCTGTCTCTCTCTTTCCCTCTCTCTCTGTCTCTCCTTCCACTCCTTAAACCTACTCCGTGGGTGTGTGTCCATGTCATTAATCTCGTCGGCTTGAGACAACGAACCTCAGGTATTTCCCCAGACAATGAAGCCGCTTCACTCTCAGACTGGCTAATGAGGCCCCTGCTACTGTGGAGCTGGCATAGGTTTTAAGGGGAAGGGGCAAGAAGGGCCTTCATGGGGCTCTGGGGGTTCCTTGGCAATAGCAGCAGAGGGCTCTAGATAGGTATATGGATGTCAGGGAAGACTCAGACTGGGGTGGGAAGGCAGATTCCACGGGAAAGGACAGTTAGGTAGTGATAGTCAGGTTCTACTATACATCTGGGAGACTTGTACTTGGCAGGCGCTAAATGGGCTATGAGCAAAGGCCTGGGCTGGACCCTGGGGACGGCCATGACATCTGCCCACCAGAATAGGCACAGAGACCTTCGGGGATGCATCAGATTCTTCGTCTGCCTCCCCATCTGCTCAGACTGTCTCTAACCACCTACCACCATTGTCCTGGTTGTGCAGAAGAGGAACGTAAGCCAGGGCCGCATGCAGTGGTTCGAGCCTGTGATCCCAGTGCTTTGCGGGGCTGAGGCAGAAGGATCACTCAAGGCCATGACTTCGAGACTAGCCTGGGCAACACAGTGAGATCCTGTCTCTACGAAAAATAAAAATTATCCAGGCATGGCGGTGCGGGCCTGTAGTCCTAGGTACTTGGGAGGCTGAAGTGGGAGGGTTGGTTGGGCTCAGGAGTTCAAGGCCACAGTGAGCTATGGCTGTGCCACTGCACCCCACCCTGGATGACAATGAGACCTTGTCTCTAAAAAAGAAAAAAGAACATAAGCCAACATTAAAGACCACAGAGGTGCAAATCAGGGCCAAAAAGGGACCAACGAGGCATTGCTGGGCTTCCCTGAAGGAGGTCCTGGAGCCCCCACAGGCTGGCCGGCCTTGTGCTTAACAAGGGCTAGGACTGGGCTGTCGTTATGGCTCTAATCTATTGCCCTTACCCACCCCCAACTTCCTCACTCCCCTACATACACACCAAGTCCCTGCCTAGGTCAGGCGGGCTGAGCCAAGACAAACACAAGCACATGAGCTCACTGTTCTGAGACTGCAGCTCAGATGTGCTATCTGAAATGTGGGGTTTGGGCTGGGGTCCTAACCGGAAAAAATAAGCAAGAAATTTTGAAACAAAAGAAAATGTTAACTTGAACCATTTCAGGGATCACTTTACCTTAACACTGTTCAGATTCAAACACTGCTAATGGCAAAGCCAAGATTTAAATGGGCCCATTGGGAAAAGAAGTAAAATGGGGGGATTTCCAGGAATGGATAAGAAGGTTAGAATCTGCAGTACATTAAAATTTTAAAGGGATAAAAGGTAAAAAACCAGCCCCAGGGGATTGCCATGAACTCTGACACGAGGGGGTTGGAGCACACAGCCCCACCTTTCCTTCTGCAATTGCAGATTTCCAGGATTCAATTCCACTTCAATTGCTTCATTTCCTTTTTCTCTTTCTTTGTTGCACAGTGATAGTTTGGAAAGTGGGAGGGACAGGCTAGGGGAGAAAGGGCTGGGGATAATGGAAGACAGTGTGGTAAAGAGGAACACCACAGTACTCTGTCCCTGAAGAAGGGACTCAGAATGGGCAGCTCCTCAGAGCCAGCAGGTGAGGCCAAGGACACCAGCTTCTTGGTGCATTTTCAGTGATAGGCCACGTTCCTCCTACAAGTGCGCGTGTTTCCCTATCCAGGGAGAAAGCAACAGTAGGTAAAGGGTGTTAGTTGCCTGAGCAGAGAAATGAAGGCTTGCTGGTAAGTTGAGACCAGATTTCAGTGAGCTTTGAAAGCTGTGAGAGTTTGAACCTTATTCCATAGGTGAGTGTTCACAATCACATACAGATCTGTGGATGCTCTGGAGGAGTTTACATTCTCACGAGGAAGACAAGCAATTAACGATCTAAGCTGTTGCACTTAATTAATTAACCTTGGTAAACCCTACCAAGGACAAGTATGAGTTACTCTGACAGCAGATAATGGGGACAGGACTTCCTCTGTGGTTACCGACAGGAGACACCCCAGCTCTGGGGGAGGAAGAACATGAGTTTAGTTTGGGAATTGTTGAGCTTGAAAGGGGCTATAGATGCCCAGTAGCAAAGGAAAGCAGGCAGTTAAAATTGGATTCGCTATGCCAATCTGGAGCTCAGAAAGGAAGAGAGAGCTACAGACATGGTTGGAATTGAAGCCATGCACATACATGGATGGGATTATTTGGGAAGAATATAGAGACATAAGAGGGTCTAGAATGGAACCTTCACTATAACATTTATAAGTCAGGAAGAGAAGGATAAATCAGCAAATAAGACTAAGGAAGCATGTGTCTGACCCATTGATTATTGTGTTCCCCAGAACCAAGCCCAGTACTTGGCACAGAGTAATCAATAAACATTTATTGAATTGATACATATATCATCTTGATTGTCTTTTCCCAGTGAAAAAACAAGCTGTGTTAATCAGCTATTTCTGCAATGGTGCTGTGTAACAAATGACCCCACAGCTCAGAGATTCTCCAGGCTTCATAGCTGGCTCCAGTCTGTTCACATCTCCCAGCTGGGGCTGAGCCTGAGGGGTAGTGGTTACTCATGCTCTCATGGCAAGCACTTTTAGAACCAGTGCCCACATCGTGCCCACCCACATTCCATTGGCAAGCCATGGCCAATCCCAAAATCAAAGAGACAAATAGTAGATGAGAATGAGCACTTACTTCAGACCCTGAGCAACCTGGATTCAAATCCTGGATCTACCACTGATAAATGCATCAACTAAGTCAAATTACTTAACCTACCTGAGCCTCATTTTCCACACCTTTAAAACGAGTGTAATAACAGCTCCTTTAGGGGTCTTGAGGATTAAACGTGATGCATATGAAAAACTTATGACACCTGGTGAGTGAGAAATAATCAGTAGCTACTGTGATCTCTGACCTCCCCTTCTAACTATAGCCCTGAAGCTCAAAATCTTGGATGCTTTAACCAGAGCTCCATGCTCACATCTCAGATGGGGTTGTGCCCACATCCCCCAGCAGCTCAGGAGTAAAGTTCACCCTGAATTCCGTCTCTGAGACACACCCTGGGGCAGGAAAGGGGGCAGAAAAAATAATCAAGAAGTCTTGAGGCAGGGTCCCATTCAGCCATTTACTGAATGCCTCCCAGATTTGCTGGAGCTGATGTTTAGTTTTTATCCAGTCCAAAGCCACATTTTTGCCTGGAAGCAACCTTACGAGAAGTCCTCTTGCTTTCCAGGCCCAGCTTTTAGTTCTGCCTGTGTTTTGAGTGATACCGAAGTACTAATGGGGAATAAAATTCTGCAAGCAGACAGCTTTTCCAAATGGGACTTTTCCCAGACTGCATTTGAACTAGACCTTGGCCTGAAACGCAATATCCAGAGCTTTATTTGCAGCTTTCTTTATGGCTTGAGAAGCCTTTTTCCATGCACGCTTATGTAAAGATGAAGAATTTATAAGATTCAATGAGATGTCTGGCATCAGTCCCGGCTATATCTACTGAAGACTGTTTTCTTTTCTCTGTATCCACTGTTTAGTAAATTACCAGAGTAACCATCAGGAAATAGATGATCAGCAATATTGCCGTCATCTTTATTTCATAATGGCCATTCAATATGTTTGTCTTTATAGCTCTTAAGAAATGCACTTCTGTAATTCAGCATCATTTCTCAAATTTTAAGCAGCAAGTTTTCTTTGACATTCATTCATTTATTCTACAAGTATTTGTTGAGTACTTACATGTGTCAAGCACTATGGTAAGGGCTGAGAATTTAGTAGTAAATAACTACTGCAGCCACTGCCCTTGTGGCGAGTATAGATGAGGAAACAGAGTCTCAAAAAGCGTAAAGTTTGGCCAAAGTCACAACACAAGTTTGAGCTGAAATTGGAAGTCATATATCCCAACAGGACCAGCTTCATCACTGGCAAAGCCCAGTGGTAGATGAAAATATAGGCACCTGTCCAAAAACTACTAAGAATTTCAAGACAGCAACATCCAAGCATTAAACTAAGTGCAGGACCCTCTGTCCCGTGCCCAGGTAGCTGGCCCTGTGCTCTGAGTCATAGTTTTTAAATCAGTTTTGACTCATTCTGTGCTCAAATGAGTATGAACAAGTGATGGGAGGGGTGTACTGTGGAGTAAGGATGAAACCGCCAGTAATCCTGGGCTAAGGAGCAAATAGGAAATTCACATATGGTATTTCTGTTTGCTGGCCCGTTTTTCAGAGTTAAATGTTTAGACGTAGTCCTACCTTGATAAAATTTTCACAGCAGAACACCCCAGCTGGAATTTCCAAATCCTTCCATCACACACAGAGGAGCTAGGATTTGCAAACTCACTTGTCTGTATACCAATCCTGTGGGGAAAGACCTTACACATGTAAATAGCCAAACCTGACCAGTGTACAAATCGGTTGCTCGGTCATGCACTGACATACTAGCAGGAGCTCTGCCTGTGGTTTTTTTTTTTTTTTTTTTGGTTTATTTCTTTGCAAAGACAACATCAGCTACCAAAGAAAAGGAAACAGCTTCACCCTTTAGCTGAGATTGTGCACCAAAATCAGCCTGATTAAACCAGGAGGTTTTGCCCAGTTTTCTGGTGGGGATGTGCCCCTACCTTGTTCAGTCTGCAGGAAGGCAAAGCATGGGTTTGTTGCCCTCATCGCTAATTCATTTGACTGGGGCTAGTGTGTGGGAAGATACAGGAGTAAAGGGGAAGATAGAGGCACTCATCAGACAGCATACGTGCCTGGCCTGCTATCAGCAGTCTGGCCTGTCATCTCAACAGAAGTTTACTCTGTAAAATTGGAAAAACCACTTCACTCTCTGAGCCTGCTCTCCCACCTGTGAAATGGGAAAGTGGGACCAAATCAAATAAAAATCTCCCAGTTGCCACTGCCATCTGAGTCATCATGCACATCCTCTGGGCTTGGAGCAGCTCCTCTTTCCCATAGTCCCAGGAAAGAGAACCTGGCCCTCGGAGAAAGTGAGGAGAGAAAATTTTAAATGCCTTTGTTTCATAACTGAAAACCAGAAGGCCTTGCAGCCTTGACCAGACAAACATCTTAGGGAGGTTTCCTTCCCTCCTCTGGTTCCCCAGGAGGGCTGGGACTGAAAGATGCAAACTGAGGTCCTGCGAGGAATCACTGCGACCAGTCCTCATCTGGGAAGTGTGTCCCTGCGGCACTGGGAGATGTCCTCTACAAGCTTAGGTTTTTTTCTCACTTGTTTTAATGGATCACACACCCACTCCATGTCTGTCTAATTCTCAGGCCACAATGCCCAAGTGTGACCCCAGAAATTCCTTGGGCTCACTGTCTCACAAGGTCAGGTCAAGAGGAAAGAGGAGCTACCTGTTAGAAAGGGTATCCTCCTTCCTTTACCCTTTCTCCTTGTCTACTTTTTCTTCCATTAGTTCTTCCATTTAAAACTCATTTTCAAAAGCTCCCACATTGCTACTTGGCAGCAGATGGGGCACTGAAAAGAGGAATGACAGGAAAGGTGGAGCCCAGCTGATTGACTTTTCCTCCTTCAGTGCAACTTTCTCAGGGTTCTCTGCATTACACGTTTCAAAAGGAAAGTGCTGGGCACCATCCTTGGTCATGGTGGGAGTTTAATTGACTTAGACTCAGGTGGCACTAGAGCCAACTGGAAGCCACCAAGCTCTGTTCTCTCTCCAGCTCAGCAACTAACTAGAAGGCTGATCCTAAATGTAAAGCCCTTGAAATCTAAAACCAGCAGGTGCGGAAGGGTGGGTGGAAAGACCTGCCTCACAAGAGATTGTGAGGGTTTTGGAAGGAGTTCACCAAACTGCGAGCTCCTTAGAGGGAATAATGAGGCTAGGTACTGAGTTTCTTAGAGTGGGAGGTAAAGAGGGGATTGATCAATGTGGGAGAGTGACAGAGTGAGGGGGAATTTCTCTGCCCTTTTGGACAAGGAAAAATAATTAGTCATCCTCCCTCTGCCCACTTCATAACATACATGTGTGTTACACCGCAAATGGGTGAAAAATAATAACACTAAAATCGAAGTTTCCACCAGATTGGTAAACTAGCTGTGGAGAATTTAAAATGGTTTTGAGTAAAGTTTCTAAGGAAAGGAGAGACATGCCCTCACAATAGTTTTTCTCCAGACGGACTTTGGGCCCCTTTCCAATCTCCCTCTTTCAACTTCTCAGCAAAAATATCAGTTTGAAGTCTGATCAGGCACCTGCAGTGGAGTGTCCTTGCAGATGGTCCCAGGATACATAGCAGTCTGTCCAAGTGTTTACATGTTTATTCTCTACTTCATTCCACAAAGATCTGAGGAGGCATTCAGGCAAAATAGATATGACAATATCTATGTGTTAATACACGAGTAAAGATTTTGTTGACGCTGGAATATCAGCAGAATGAGAGACTAGGAAGCTCCTAATTTGCATTTCCCCACAGAAACATTTTTTAAAACCTAGAAACTTTCTGAACCAATTTTGTCACAGCACTGGAAAACGGTCAAATGTTTACAACAATCAAGTGAAGGCCCATTCAAGAAAAAGTTATCTTCAAAATGGCAGGGAAGCTTTGTGTTTTAACTCACCCTGGCCCCATCCTCTCCCCAGTGTGGCAGCAGTCTTTGTCTTGAAACACAGCAGCCAGCCTTGTTCTAATTTCCTCCTTGCAAACTGGAAGAATCAGAGCAGATACTACTTGCAAATTATTATACACATCTCTTTTAAACTGCCTGGGAGATAAGTGAAGGACTGACTCACTAGTCTCTGTTACATTACTCAGAACACAGCTGGAAAAATAAGTAGACACTGTTAATAAAAGCTGCAAGATCACTATAGGTTCATGGTCTGGGCAAGAGATTTTGAGTGGAGCCATAGAGTAGACCATCTAAGGCCCAGATGAGAAGCTGGAGTAAGACTCTTTGGGAAATTAGGACAGTCAAAAGCAGCCGTTATGAGAGAATTTAGAAAGCCATGTGCATGCCCAGGCAAGACACAGGCTCAAAAAGTCCGAAGAAAGCCTTAGGCTTTCACCTGAAGCTGATCCTTAGGCTCTGAATAAGCCTCGCTAGTCTTGAAAGAGTGCTCTAGCACAGAGACAATCTGAAAAGACCACAAGAGCCCTTAGCATTCAAGGAAATCTCTGTCAAAGCATTAGCTGAACACAAACTAAAGGAATAGAGACTTCAGTGATTACATATGACAATGAATAGCCTTGGGGAAAGTCTGAAAAACTCTCAGAAATGGATGTCACAGGCTTCAACAATTTTTACAAAAAACAAAGCAAACAAACAAAAAAAACCAGTAACCTCTGGGGAAGGAAAAGATTCTGATTTTCAGACTTACCACATTGTAACAGAGAGATGCTCAATGTTTACACAAAACACAAGGTATACAAAGAAACAGGAAAACATGGTTCACTCAAGTAAAAAATGAAAAAAAAAATATATTGACAGAAACCATCCCTGTGGAAACCCAGACATCAGACTTACTACACAAAAATCTTAAAACAACTATTTTAAAGATGTTCAAATAACTAAAGGAAAACATGGGCAAACCACTAAAGGAAATCAGAAAAATGATAGATGAGCAAAATGACAATATAACCAGAGATCAAAATTTTAAAAAATACCAAACAGAAATTCTGGAGCTGTAAGCACAACAACTGAAATGAAAATTTCACTAGACGTATCTAACAGCAGATTCAATTTCAACAGGCACAAGAAAAATATATGAACTCGAAGATAAGACAATTGAAATTATCTTGTCTGAGGAATGGAAAGAAAAAGGAATGAAGAAAAGTGAACAGAGCCTAAGAGACTTGTAGGACACCATTAAGCAGACAAACACACGTTGTGGAAGTCCCATAAGGAGAAGACAGAAAGGAAGGGAAAGAAAGAAGACTGAAAAAAATAATGGATAAAAACTCCCCAAATTTGATGCCAGACATGAATGCACAAATTCACGAAATCTGACGAACGACGAACCTAAGTAGGGTAAACTCAAAGAGAACCGTACCAAGACACATTACAGTCAACTGCCAAAAGACAAAGAAAGAATATTGAAAGTAGCAAGAGAGAAGCAACTCATAACAGACAAAGAATGCTCCTTAAGATTATCAGCAGAATTATCATTAGGAATTTTGGATCTCAGGAAGCAATGGGCAGATAGCTTAAAGTGCTGAAAGAAAAGTGACCTGTCAACTGAGAATTTTATATGCATAAAAGTTGTCTTTCAAAAATGAGAAATTAAGACATTCCCAGATAAACAAAAACTGAGGGAGTTCATTACCTACCCTATGGGAAATGCTAAAGGGAGCCCTTGAAGTTGTAATTAAAGAAAACCATACAGTAACTCAAAGCCATATGAAGAACTACAGATCTCTGTAAATGTAAATACATGGACAAGTATAAAGCCAGTATTTCTATAATTTTCAACTTATTTTCTACTGGGATTAAAAAAAGAAGGGATAAAATAATTATAAATCCATGTTATTGGGCACACAATGTTTAAAGATGTCATTTATGATTTGTGACCTTAATGACATGAAGGGCAGGATGGAGCTACGTAGGAGTACTTTTTGTGTGTGATTGAAGTTAAGTTGGTGGTAATTAAATTGGATTGTTATAACTTTAGGAGGTTATATATGGTAACCACATATGGTAACCACAAAGAAAATATCTATAGAATATATACAAAAGTAAATGGGAAGGGAATCAAAATGTATCACTACAAAAAATCAACTAAATACAAAAGAAAGTAGTAAAGAAATGAGATAAATGATAATGAAACACAACATATCAAAACCTATTGGATGCATAACTTCAAACTATATATGGTTACAGTAACCAAAGCAGCATGGTACTGGCACAAAAATAGACACATAGACCAACAAATAGAATAGAGAACACAGAAATAAAACTACACAACTACAAACAACTGATCTTAAATAAAATCAACCAAAGTAAGCAATGGGGAAAAGTTGCTATTAAATAAATGGTGTTGGGAGAACTGGCTAACCATATGCAGAAGAGTTAAATTGAACACCTATTTATCACCATATACAAAAAATAACTCAATATGGATTAAAGACTTAAATGTAAGACCTTGAACTATAAGAATCCTGGAAGAAAACCTAGGAAATACCCTTCTGGACATTGTCCTAGCAAAGAGTGTATGACTAAGTCTTCAAAAGCAATTGCAACAAAAACAAAAATTGACAAGTGAGAACTCAGTAAACTAAAGAGTCTGCACAGCAAAAGAAACCATCAACAAAGTAAACAGACAACCTATAGAATGGAAGAAAATATTTGCAAACTATGCATCTGGCAATGGACTCATATCCAGAATCTATAAGGAACTTAAACATATCAACAAGCAAAATACAAATAACCCTATTAAACAGTAGGCAAATGACATGAACAGACACTTCTCAAAAGAGGACATATGAGTGACCAACAAACATATTAAAAAATGCTCAATATTACTAGTCATCAGAGAAATGCAAATCAAAACCACAATGAGACACCATCTCACATCAGTCAGAATGACTATTATTAAAACTTCAAAAAATGACAGATGTTGGTGAAGCTGCAGAGAAAAGGGACTGCAAATGCACTGTTGGCAGGAATGCAAATTAGTTCAGCCACTGAGGGAAGCAGTTTGGAGATTTCTCAAATAACTAAAAATATAACTACCATTTGACACAGCAATCCTATGACTGGGTATATACCCAAAGGAAAATAAATCATTCTACCAAAAAGACACCTGCACTCATACATTCATCACAGCACTATTCACAATAGCAAAGACAGAATCAACCTAGGTGCCCATCAATCGTGGATTTGATAAAGAAAATGCAGCATATATACACTATGGAATACTATGCAGCCATTAAAAAGAATAAAATCATATCCTTTGCAGCAACATGGATGCAGCTGGAGGCCATTATCCTAAGTGAATTAATGCAGAAACAGAAAACCAAATGTCTCATGTTCTCACTTACAGGTGGAAACTAAACCTTGAGTACACATGGACATAAAGATGGAAAAAGCAGACACTAGGGACTCCAGAAGGAGAGAAGAAGAGAGGGGGCAAGGGCTGAAATGCTTCCTATTGGGTGCTGTGTTTATTATCTGGATAACAGGGTCAGTAGAAGCCCAAACCTCAGCATCACACAAATACCCTTGTAACAAACCTGCACATCTAAAATTTAAAAATTATAATTAAAAATCCCTTATGGGATTCAGTAAAAGTGATGCTAGGAAAAAACACGTAGATTTAAATGCTTACATTAAAAAAGAAAAATCTCAAATTCACAAACTAACTTTATGCCTTAAGAAACTATAAAAAGAAGAATAAACTAAAACCAAAGCTGTCAAAAGGAACATAATTAATAAATAATAAAGATTAGAGTAGAAATTTTTTTAAAAAGCAGAAAAATAGACAAAATTAATTGCTGATTATTCAAAAAAAAAAAACAACATTGAGAAACTTTAGCTACATTGTCTAAGGGAAAAAGAGAGAAGATTCGAATAACTAAAGTCAGAAATAAAAGTGGGGACATTACCATCAATTTTACAGAAATGAAAAGGAATAAAAGAGAATACGATGGACAATTATACACCAACAGACTGGATAAAGTAGTGAAATTTAAAACTTCCTATAAAACATAAAATCTATCACAATTGACTCACAGAGACATAGAAAATCTGATTAGATCTATAACTAGGAAGGATATTGAATCACTTATCAAAAACCTCCAAGAAAGAAAAGCCCAGGAGTGCGCCCGCCGTGTCCATGGAGACAAGTTGAGGCAGCCGGGCTCCGAGGCACCAGGGCTCCAGGACAGCAAAGATGTCGGCTTCCTTAGTCCGCGTAACTAAAAAACTAAAAAACTAGAAAAACTAGGAAAACTAAAAAAACTAGAAAGAGCAAACTGCAGCCCACCAGGGCTGCCTTCATTCTGACGCCTTCAGCAGTAAACAAGATAAAACAACTTTAAAGATAAGCCTGAGCATGTAGGTGTAAATGTTGGTGTCCGAACCAGGGGCTGTAATGGCCTTTTTTATACTCTAGAATATACAAAGACAAAAGGAGATTCTGATGAAAAAGTTATTCAAGATGGAGTCAGAGTATTCATTGAAAAGAAAGCATAGTTAATACTTCTAGGAACAGAAATGGACTATGTTGAAGACAAATTATCCAGTGAGCTTGTGTTCAATCACCCAAACATCAAAGGAACTTGTGGCTGTGGAGAAAGCTTTAATATTTGAAATCTCAGGACTCTTCTAGCCATAGGCTCCAGGAAAGCTCGTGGAAGCCAGGGGGCTCACTGAAGAAATCAGGTGACTGTCACGTGCTTAATGTGTGGCTGCCTTATAAGGAAAATAAAGTGATGCATTTTGAAAATGAAATAAACAAAAAAAAGGCAAAGTCTAGGAGCAGATGGCTTTACTGGTGAATTCTACTCATTTTTAAAGAAGAATTAACACCAATGATTCTCAAATTCTTCCCAAAAGTTGAAGAGAAAGCACTTCCTAACATTCAATAAAGCCAGCATTACTTTTGATACCAAAGCCAGAAAACAAAACTACAAGAAAAGAAACTACAGACCAATATTCCTTATGAATATTGATACAAAAGTGCCTACCACAGTACTAGCAAACCAAATTTGGCAGCATATTAAAAAGAATATACACTATGACCAAGTGGGGTTTATTCTTGGAATGTAAAAATGGTTCAGCATATGATACTAAATCAATGTAATACACTACATTAATAGCATGAAGAGAAAAATACAAAACCCCACATGATCATCTGAATTGATGAAGAAAAAGCATTTGACAAAATTCAACACCCTTTTTTTAAATGCCCAAAAAATAAGGAGTAAGAAGAAATTTTCCCAACATAGTAGAGTCCATATATGAAAATGCACCACCAGCATCATACTCCATGGTGAAAGACTGGAAGCTTTTAGCCTAAGATAAGGAACAAAACGAGGGTTTCCATTTTTGGCCGTATGTTCAACATAGTACTGTAAGTTCTAACTGAAGCAATTAGGCAAGAAAAAGAAGGAAGAAAGGAAAGGAAGAATAAAACCACTTCTGTTCACAGATGACATGATTTTATATGCAGAAGATCAGACACACACAAAACCTGTTATGGCTATTAATAACAAGCAAATACAGCAAAGTTTAGGATACAAAATCAACATACAAAAAATCAGTAACATTTCTATACACTAACAATGAGCAATTTAAAAAAGAAAATGAAGGAAAAAATTGCATTTACACTAACATAAAAAAATATAAAATACTTAGGAATAAATTTAACCAAGGAAGCAAAAAACTTGTACACTGAAAATTACAGAACATTGCTACAAGAAATTAAAGAAGACTAAATAAATGGAAAGACGTCCTTTGTTCAGAGATCATAAGTCTTGACATTATTAAGATGACAATACTAACCAAAGCAATCTCCATTCAGTGTAATTCTTATTAAAATCTTAATAGTGATTTTTGTAAAAATGGAAAAACTCATCCTAAAGTTCATATAAAATCTCAAAGGGCCCCACAAAGCCAAAACAATCGAGAAAAAGAAAGAAAATTTGAACTCTCACATTTCCTGATTTCAAAATATACTACAAAGCTACCACAAAAGCAAAACAATGCAGCACTGGCATAAGGATATACAAATATGTCAATGGAACAGAATACAGAGCCCAGAAATAAATCCTTGCATATTTGGTTGACTGACTTTCAACAGGGGTTTGCAGAGCATTCACTGGGAAAACGACAGTGTCTTCAACAAATGGTGCTGGAAAAATTGGATATCCACATGTAAAAGAATCAAGTTGAACCCTTGCCTTACACCATTTACAAAAATTAACTCAAATTTGATCAAAAACCTAAAGGTAAGACTATAAAACTCTTAGAAAACACCAGGGAAAACTTTATGACTTGGATTGGGCAATGATTTCTCAGATATTACACCAAAAGCACAGGCAACAAAAAGAGAAAATAGATAAATAGGATTTCATCAAAATTATAAACTTTTGTGCACACCTGTAATCCCAGCAATTTGGGAGTCCAAGGCAGGTAGACTGCTTGAGCCCAGGAGTTCGAGACCAGCCTGGGCGACATTGTGAGACCTCATCTCTACAAAAACAAACAAACAAACAAACAACAACAAAAAAAAACCTTTTGTGCCTCAAAGGGTACTGTCAAGAGAGTGAAAAGGCAACCCACAGAATGGGATGAAATATTTGTAAATCTTGTATCGATAAAGAATCAATATCCGGAGGCTGGATGAGGTAGCTCACGCTTGTATTCCCAACACTTTGGGAAGCCGAGGCAGGCAGATCACCTGAGGTCAGGAGTTCAGGGCCAGCCCGGCCAACATGGTGAAACCCCATCTCTACTAAAAATGCAAAAATTACCTGGGCATGGTGGCACATGCCTGTAATCCCAGCTACTCGGGAGCCTGAGGCGGAGGTTACAGTCAACCAGGAGGTGGAGGTTACAGTGAGCCAAGATCATGCCACTGCACTCCGGCCTGGGCGACAGAGCAAGACTCCATCTCAAAAAAAAAAAAAAAAGAATATCTGGAATATATTAACTCCTACATTGTGGTCCCAGCTACTTGGGAGGATGAGGTGGGAGGATCACTTGAGCCCAGGAGTTCAAGTACAGCTGGGACAACATAAAAAGACCCCACTTCTTTAAAAAAAAAATTAACTCATTTTTTAAATGGGCAAAAGACTTGAGTAGACATTTCTCTAAAGAATATATACAGATGTCCAGCAAGCACATAAAAAGATGCTGAACGTCACTAATCATTAGGGAAATGCGTATCAAAACCACAATGAGGTCCCACTTCACACTTTTTAGGATGACATTCAAACACACACACACACAAAATAACAAGTGACAAGTGTTGGTGAGGATGTGGAGAAATTGGAATCTTAGTGGGAATGTAAAATGGTTCAACCCCTGTTAAAAACAGTTTGGTGGCTCCTCAAAGAGTTGAACATAGAATTATCATACAGTTTACAATTCTTCTTCTAGGTATATGCCCAAAAGAATTGAAAGCAGGGACTGGAAGAGATATTTGTACATTCATGTTCATAGCAGCCTAATTTATAATAGTCAAAAGGTGAAAGCAACCTGAGTCCATCAACAGATCAATAGATAAACAAAAATTGTGGTGGATGCATACGATGGAATATTATTCAGCCTTCAAAAGGAAAGAAATTCTGACACATGCCACAACATAGATGAACTTTGAGAACATTATGCTAATTGAAATGAGTCAGTTACAAAGGACAAAGACTATATGATTCCATTTGTATGAGGTACCTGGAGGAGTCAAATGCATAGAGATAGAAGGTTGAACGGGGGTTAAGAGGAGGCAGAATGGGGAATTAGTGTTCAATGGGTACAGAAAGATGCCCCAGGCTTACTTCACCAGATTGTAAATTTTTTTTTTCCAGGAGAATGACTCAGTTTATTATTCTCAATTTGACCCTATCTATCCCACTTTAGGCTCAAACACTGCACAGAGCTGCCTCGCCTAACCTCTTAACAATCACATCCCTGGAAGGTGAAGGGGGTAAACCACAAAGTCAGAAACATTGGGAAAAGCCACGGTCGCATGCACACCTCTCAAGGAAACAAACTACAGAAAGGGCTCAGTCATTGTACACAGCAAGTGTGCAGTGGGCAAATGCTTAAGTTCTTTTGACAGTGGCCAAATGCTTAAGTCCCTGGTTTCTTGGGATCAGTCATGGCCCAAGGTTAGTAAGAAGGCCAACAATGTTGTGAGCAGGATTCAATTTCTACAGGGTCATGGGGCATCCTCCACCATGTGAAGGGGCTCCAGCAGGTTGGACATGATCAACACCCATCCAGATTAGGATCCTGACGCCCTTGCCAGCGCTCGGGCTCGGGCAGCTTTGGCCTCGTCTTCTAGCTTATCTAGGAAACGCTCCTGTGAAATGGAGTAGAAGGTGTAACCATAAAGAGCTAACACCAGGGCCCCGATGCCTAGGCCGGTCACGATGTTCCGGGTCCGCCGCCACAGTAGGACCTTCTGCCGCTGGGCAAGCTGCGCCGGCGGCATGGAATACAGTTGCTCAGGTGTCAGCTTCTCCCCAGTCGGGTCGATACGCTGAGCGAACGGGGCCTCTCCACGCTTAGCATCCAGAGGGTCACCAGCCCCCGAAGCCGCCATGTTGCCGCTCCTCCCTTCCCGGTCTAAAATTTTTAACTTAATTCTACTTGAGTCACCCTCTTCCCACTTGGACATCCCCTGTTCGCAGGACTGTTCACAGCTGAGGGTCATCAGACCAGGCAGGACCCCGTGGTCTGCATGTGTCATGGTGAAGCCCTCCTTCATCCGGCCCACAGGGACCCTCATTGAGTTTTTTCTCTTTCTATTGCTGCTTGTCTTCCTCTTTTATCTTCCTCATGGAGAACGTCTTTCTGGTATGTGAGAGAAGCCCCCCTCTCTCTCCCTGTTTCTAGCGAAGATGTTTTGTTTACACCTACAAATCCTCTCCCTTTCTAGGGCTTAGGCTTTTGGAAAGTAGGATTGGGAAGACTGTAAGCCCATGTCTTCTTCCTTCCCCACCAGGGCTACCCTAATGGCAAAGGACAGTTACCCTCTGATCCAAGATGGTGAGGAGGTGGGATTCAGAGAAGGAGCTGGGAGGTCAGTCATGTCCTTATAGAAACAGAGACCACCGGTAGATCCCACAGGGTTCCAGGCCCAGTGAGGTAGCAGAGGAAGGTTGATACAGAGAGGAAGGAAAAGAGTGAAATTGCCTCCAGGTCAAATTTCACCTTTCTCACAATGTGGTCTGGGGGAGGCTAGCATCTGTGATAACAGAAAAACTTTTCCAAATGCTGATGGCTTCTGGCTGGACATCAAACTTGACAAGGTCATGGATAGATGGTATTTTTATCATTTATCATCTCGCTGCTCACTACAAGCAAATCACGTGGTACATAGTAGATTCATTGAGTAAATGAATGAATAAATAAATGGATCAATAAGAAAAGATCTCACCAAGATTACTTTCCTTTTCTCTTTCCTCCCCAAATTAAACAAAACCTGAAAGTAAATTTGATGTGGACCTAGAAGTAGAAGAGACAGTATATTCAGTATTTTTAATGTGCTGAAGGTGCTGAGGTTTCCCTGTGTAACCAAAACACAGGTTCAGTCACTTGCCCCTTGCAGAGTCCAGTGAACAGGAATGAGGTCTGGTATAAAGAAGGTGATTTTGTATTCCAAAGCTAGCTTAGGGGAAGAAGTACAGGCTTCCCTGCCTTAAGGGTACCGCTTCACATTTGGAGCATAAAGTGGGCACTTTTGGCCAGGAATAGTGGCTCACACCTCTAATCCCAGTTCTTTGGGAGGCCAAGATGGGTGGATCACCTGAGGTCAGGAGTTTGAGACCAGCTTGGCCAACATGGCAAAACCCCATCTCTAATAAAAATACAAAAAATTAGCTGGGCGTGGTGGTGTATTCCTCTAATCCCAGCTACTCAGGAGGCTGAGGCAGGAGAATCACTTGAACCCAAGAGGTGGAGGCTGCAGGGAGCCGAGATCTGTTCTCCAGCTTGGGCAACAGAGTGAGACTCCATCTCAAAAAAGTAAATAAATACAATAAAAAGAAAGTGGGCACTTTTAAAAGGGGACCTGGCATGAATGACATGCAGGGCAGGAAGTGAACAGGTAGGGGTCCACATACTACCTTCAGTGCCTTATCTACCAGGTAGTCAAGTTGGTGCCTTGGTGGGTAGAACTAGGCTATAAAGATGGCCGAAACTCTCCAGGTGGGAGACAGTTTCATAGCAGGCATACTTTGAATTGTAAATTGATTGTTGTCCTCAAGGCAGTTTCCTGGTGGGAGACAGTCCCACTCTAGAGCTTCTAAGCACATAGATGAACTTGCTCTGTAGGAAGTGTCTGGTGAAGGGGAGGTAGAAGGTTATAATTGCATTTCTGAAGGGCTAAGTAGGAAGTGGGGAGCACGGAGAAATAGAGAAAAGAGAAAAGAAGAGAAATAATAATAATAACAACTCATTCTCTATCTCTTAGAAAAAGGGTAGAAAAAGGGGGTTACTCAGTTACATCTACACATCTATTTCGAGATTTCTTCTTCAGCAAAGCATTCCTTGACCACATACCAGGTTCTGCCTTAACTGAATGTTTCTCTGGCTGGTGGGACCCGAGGACCCTACCTCTTCCAGACGCTTTACCTATGTGGAGATGCCTCCTGGGGACTCCTTCATGGGCATCACCAGCTTTGTCTTCACAGCGAGGCATCCTTTGGCTGGTGCTAGGGGAGTGTGGGCAGGTAGAGTGGGTGGCTTTTACTGCAGAAGGGCAGGCAGACTCTGAAAACGAGGGAAGACTTTCCTAGCATTGTCCCGATAGCAGCAGAGGCTGTTTTTCTAGGTATCACAGGGATATTCTCATGTAATCTGATGATAACTGAAATGAGTGACTGAAGCAAAAGTCTCAGTCAATCAAGGTTTATTAAGCCAGCTTGAGGGAGCATCCAGGAAAAACACAGACACATCTGTGGCTGTTTTTTTCTAAAAAGGTTTTCAGAAGGTTTAGTATTTATACATTTCCTTAAAGAGGGGAAGGCAGGTAGGAAGATGGGCAGGTAGGTGGTAAGGTAAATGGTCACATTATTGTGAGACTTTAGTTAGTACCCACTAAATCTACATTTTACGTAAGATAAGGTGAATGTTTGAAGAGAGAAAAGGGAGTAAATGAAGAACTGATTATGCAGACTTCTCCGGATAGGTGGAGGAATGATTGGTCTCATCTTGTCTATGTTTTGCACCTGGGAAGGTAAGTTTGTAACTGACATTGTCAACATAGAATGAACTGACTAGTTTTTGGCTCTAGCTGTAGACTGTAGATCTAACGTTATAATTGACATGTGCTTGTTTATGGGAGGCTGGCAAAGAATTTACTTATGAATGATCCATGGGGTGGTCCTTTGTAGATGCCTGAGGACTTTTACCTTCCAGTGGGGAACCGCATAATGCTAGTAACAGCTATTCATTTGGAAGAGAGCATTATATGACTCAGTCTCCAGGCTTAACCTTCCTTTTTGCTTAAGGACTTTGGGGGTCCTGAGAGTTTTTTATTTTCCTTTACACCAAATTATACCAACAAACACAAGGGCCGATGAAAGAGGATTCAGCTGCATAGTGGGTCCCAGAGCCAACTATTAAGAGATGAAAGGACATTAGGTTAAATAAAAATTCCAATCAAAAAGTGAGGTCTCAATGCTTTGGTTTTGGGTTTTTGTTTGTTTTATTTTGTTTTGTTTAGGGAACAAAAGAACCTTGTGAAAGGGTTCTAAGCAACGAGTTAGGAGACCTCAAGTCTAAGATGAGCCAGGGGCGTCAAGTAAGCTGGTAACAGCACCTTGCCTTATAGGCCAGCAGGCCTTGGTCTTATGTTATGGGTCACATAGCCTTAGTGTCATGGGTCACAGAATGCCCTAAGAGTAAACTGATGAAAATGATGGGCCAGGCAACTGAGGAAGCTGCACATCGGCACCCGCTGAGTTGTTGCAAACTATTTTTTAATTGCATTGGAAATGTGTTCGATCATATAGGCAGAATGTAAAATCAACCTAGAGAACATAACAGGATATTACATTGGACTTTTCCGGTTGTGTTAGGATCTTTGCTGAAAAGAACTCTTAACAAGCACCTGCACCTTCTAAAGGAACATACTTGAAATAATTGCTAAAAGGTGGCCAAATACTAGTTCTTTGAATTTTAGCCAATCACACACCTCTAGGCTACATAATGGAAAAATGAACTTATTAAAGGGATGTGAAGATGCCTTTAAAGAGAGCTGGAGTGTTGGTTGGGTATAGTACTCCTGCCTCTGGGAGGAAGTCACCTCCTGTCCACCCCCACCTAGCCTAATAACCAGTCCCAGAAGAGGGGAGTCAAGGCTACCCTCTCACCTAAGGATGTAATTCAGGAGTCAAACCAGGAGAGAAAATGGAAGTGAGAATCAAGGGCATCCGTGTGAAACAGAGAAAGGAAAAACCACTCGGTGGATCCCCAAGAGTGCTGGTTCAGCCTCCGTCCTCCCCTGCTGGAATCCCACCTGCCTTTCGAGGCCCAGCTCCATCTGCCATTCTGGAAGCCTCCTGCAGCTGCCAACTTCGACAGTGATCTCTTGACCCCCTTATAGCACACCTGGCCATTGTGGGCCCTCGGATGCTGCCCAGGTATCATGGCAGCAGCACTCCCTGGATTATAAGTGACCTCTGTCACATGCATCTTTCACCCCATCCCCAGCCCCAGCGAAGACAAACATCTCACCTCTCGCCACTCAGCGCCTTGCCAGAGGTGCTCAGAAAACAATTCACGAGTGATTACACAGCTAGTTAGGTACAATTCTGCAGGCCATTTGTCTAAACTCAGTCCCAGGCCATGGAAGTTACTCCAAGCTGGATACTGGATACCCCTAATTCTCCTTATGTGTTTCCAGCTGGGTTCTGAAAGATACAAGATACCCATCTTTCTCAAACATATTGTCTCCAGGCTGGGTCACCCAATGGAAAGGCCAAGAACATGCTTAGGGCAATAGCAAGATAGGGAGCCCAGCACTTTTTTTTATGTGATGATTTACATAGGCATCATGAGAAAAACTGGCCTTCTTAAACAGATGGCTTAGTGTCGGATCTGCTTTTAGTCGCACATGGGTGACTGAGGTGAGATGTGCCAGGTCTTTTCATGCTTGGGGCTCCTACTCTGCTGGCACCGACCCACGCCTTCTAAGACTGTGACTTTTAAAGGTTCCTGCAGCACTTCCTGTGCAGGTCTGCTCCATAGCTCCAGGCGCTACACCTTCTCAACCCACAGGTCAGGGAATAGAGGCCCAGGGAGGGTCAGGGATCTGAGTCCAGGGGTGGGGAGCCCCCTGGGTGGGGGATTTATTCGAGGGCTGGGGCAGATGAGGCTTCCCCACTCCCTGCTGTGCAAGGAGAGCCCGTTGTTGGCTTTGCCAGCACACCACCAGCACTTGATCCTCTGGCTCAGAGCCCATTTACCTGAGCAACTTGCTGCAGTGCTCTGAGGTTCCATTTCCTCCATTACAAAACATAGCTAATAGTATCATATCTCTCTGGTCTAATGCCAGAACTTTAATTAGGCTTAAATGAAGCGTAGGAGAAAACAGCTCACCCAGGACCTAGCATGCTCCTTCAGGCCTTTGTTAAGGTTGGGGCCCTGGGGGACAGGAGGGCCCATCCTGGAGCAGGAACAGGAAAATGTGACTGACTCTCCTTGACACCCTGAGTGGCAGATCCAGAGCACTGTCACCAGGAACAAGGGGAAGCGCACCAGCAGGAGCCTCCCAGCCCTCCGCTGCAATGTCTTCCGGGCTGCTAATGGGTTTCATGTGTGCAGAGGCCAATGCATCAGTCCTGGGGATGGGGTCTGGGACAGCTTCTGTGGCTGTCTCTTCAGCCGTGAGCAGCCGCATCCTTTTACAAATAATGAATGCCATTTTCCATAGCTGCCATGATGTGAGAAAACTGAAAAACAACCCAAGGTGAGAGGACAGTCTGTGCTGCTGGGCAGAGGCCAGAACCTGAAAATGAAGCAGAAACTCAGACCACAGGTTGGCATTCTGTGAGATTCAGAGGACCTGGGTCGAGGAAGGAGTGTCTCCATGGTCACAGCACAAACAGGTCACTTGGGAAAATGTACACTCCCTTCCCCACCCAGGGACCTCATTATCCCACCCACCAAGACATCCCCAAAATATGATTTGAAATGAGCAAAGGATGCCTTCTCATTTTTACGCACATTGTTATAAATGAAGCATCTTTTTTTAAAATGTACTGTTTTATTGCTGTGTTACAGGGATTTGCAAACTTTTCCTGTAAAGGGCCAGATGGTAAGTATTTTAGACCTTTGCAGATCACACATACAGCCTGTTTCAACTACTCAACTCTGCCACTACAATGCAAAAGAAGTCATAGGCAATAGAAATGGCATAGAAGCATTCCAACAATACTTCATTTACAAAAACAAGTAGGGGGCTAGATTTGTCCCACTGGCCTCTTTGTCACCCTCATGCTCTATGATATGTCATCTAAATAAAACCAGTGTGTTTGTGCTGCAAATACAATTATAGGATAATTTCTCTTCCGACCAAACTCCTACCTTCAAGCCCCTTCTGTGTAAAAACCCTGGAAGCACCCCTGGTCCTGCAGAACATTCCCGATACCAGCTGAGGCTTCCATGCACTAACTCAGGAGGCCTTCCGGGCCAGGGGCAGGAGGAGCCAGGAATTCTGAGTTAGTCCTGAAGACACCCAGAGAGCAGAGAGATCAGTGCTCTTGGCTATTCACATAGGAAGTTGGTTTTCTGTTCTTTTCCAGAGAACTGCACAGATAATACACAGATCAATGCCAAGTAAAACAAAAAGGAAAAGTTGGCTCTGTCTGGGAAAGAGCTGACAACAAGCATGTCCTGACTGGGAAACACTTTCTGCTGCTTCCTCCCCGCTGCCCAGCAGTGAGGGCAGAGGTGGGATGGGGCCATCCGGGCCCTCACGTGCTGCGGGGACTGCTGTGCTCAGCAGAGGATGCCTCTGCAATCTCATTTCCTTGAGATTTTCAAGAAAAGGTGAGATTTTCATTGCTTAGAATGAGGGATAGAGACAAGATTTCTTGAAGAACAGGAAGGGCAAGACTTCTTACAGTTTTTCCCAGCGCTACTATGATAATCATCATGGCCTGATGAAGGTTAGTATTCTAATTTACTAATAGCTTCCTAAGTGCCAGGCACTGGACTAAATGTATAATCTCCATTTTATAGAGACAGAAGCAAAGATGTGTGTGTGTGCCTGTGTGTGTGTGTGTATATGTGTTT
>NW_012106520.1:417801-420208 GCF_000951045.1 Mandrillus leucophaeus
GCCTGTTTCAACTACTCAACTCTGCCACTACAATGCAAAAGAAGTCATAGGCAATAGAAATGGCATAGAAGCATTCCAACAATACTTCATTTACAAAAACAAGTAGGGGGCTAGATTTGTCCCACTGGCCTCTTTGTCACCCTCATGCTCTATGATATGTCATCTAAATAAAACCAGTGTGTTTGTGCTGCAAATACAATTATAGGATAATTTCTCTTCCGACCAAACTCCTACCTTCAAGCCCCTTCTGTGTAAAAACCCTGGAAGCACCCCTGGTCCTGCAGAACATTCCCGATACCAGCTGAGGCTTCCATGCACTAACTCAGGAGGCCTTCCGGGCCAGGGGGAGGAGGAGCCAGGAATTCTGAGTTAGTCCTGAAGACACCCAGCAAGCAGAGAGATCAGTACTCTTGGCTATTCACATAGGAAGTTGGTTTTCTGTTCTTTTCCAGAGAACTGCACAGATAATACACAGATCAATGCCAAGTAAAACAAAAAGGAAAAGCTGGCTCTGTCTGGGAAAGAGCTGACAACAAGCATGTCCTGACTGGGAAACACTTTCTGCTGCTTCCTCCCCGCTGCCCAGCAGTGAGGGCAGAGGTGGGATGGGGCCATCCGGGCCCTCACGTGCCGCGGGGGCTGCTGTGCTCAGCAGAGGATGCCTCTGCAATCTCATTTCCTTGAGATTTTCAAGAAAAGGTGAGATTTTCATTGCTTAGAATGAGGGATAGAGACAAGATTTCTTGAAGAACAGGAAGGGCAAGACTTCTTACAGTTTTTCCCAGCACTACTATGATAATCATCATGGCCTGATGAAGGTTAGTATTCTAATTTATTAATAGCTTCCTAAGTGCCAGGCACTGGACTAAATGTATAATCTCCATTTTATAGAGACAGAAGCAAAGATGTGTGTGTGTGCCTGTGTGTGTGTGTGTATATGTGTTTGTGTGTGTGTGTGTGTGTTTCTGTGTAGGTGTATGCGTTTGTGTGTATGTGTATATGTGTGTGCATGTGTGTATGTGTGTGTGTTTGTGTACGTGCATGTGTGTGTTTATGTGTATGTTTATGTGTGTGCGTATGTGTATGTATGTGTGTGCGTATGTGTATGTATGTGTCTGCGTATGTGTATCTGTGTGTGTATGTGTATATGTGTGCGTATGTGTGTCTGTGTGTTTGTGTGTATGTGTGTGTGTTTGTGTATGTGTATATGTGTATGTGTCTGTGTGTTTCTATATATGTGTCTATGTGTGTTTGTGTGTGTCTGTGTGTTTCTGTGTATGTGTATATGTGTGTATTTGTGTGTATGTGTATATGTGTGTGCGTGTGTGTGTGTGTGTGCATAGAGAGGGAGACAAACTTTGTGTGTGTGTTTCTGTGTGTGTGTGTGTGTGTTTGTGTGTGTTTCTGTGTGTGTGTGTGTGTGTGCATAAAGAGAGAGACAGAGAGAAACTTTATTTTAAGGAATGGGTTTACGTGACTGTAGAGGCTAGGGTAATCTAAAATCTGTAGGGCAGGCAGACAAGCAGGAAATCCAGGGAAGAGTTTCAGTTCAAAACCGAAGACCGTTTGCCGGAGGAATTCCATATTCCTTGGGAAATTTCAGTCTTTTTCTCTTAAGATGTTCAACTGTTTGGATGAGGCCCACCCATGACAGAGGATAATCTGCTGTCCTTAAAATCTACAGATTTAAATGTTAATCTCATCTAAAACACCTTCACAGAAAAATTTATAATATGTGACCTGTCCAGGCATGGCAGCTCACGTCTGCAATCCCAGCACATTGGGAGGCTGAGGTGGGAGAATCGCTTGAGCCCAGGAGGTAGAGACCAGTCTGGGCAACATAGTGAAACCTCATCTTTACCAAAAATACAAAAATTAGCTGGGTGTGGTGATACACGTGCCTGTGGTCCCACCTACTTGGGAGGCTGAGGTGGGAGAATCCCTGGAGCCTGGGAGGTCCAGACTGCAGTGAGCCATGATCGCACCACCGCACTCCAGCCTGGGCAACACAGCAAAGCCCTGTCTCAAAAAAAAAAAAAAAATTAAAATTAAAAATTAAAAAATTAATGCTGTATTAAAATAATAATAATAGTTGACAAACTATCCAGGTACCATGGCCCAGACAAGTTGACTTATAAAATTAACCATCACAGTTCCCATAGGCAGCATCTGCATCACCAATGGAGCCTGTTCAAAACACATAAGCTGAGTGCAGTGGCAGGCACCTGTAATCCCAGCTACACAGGAAGCTGAGGCAGGAGGATCACTTGAGGCCAGGAATCCAAGATCAGCCTAGGCAACATAGCAGAACCTTGTCTGGAAAAAAAAAATTTAAGTATATGGAAGGATGTTTGTAGGTTATATGAAAAAGAAAGAAAGGAAAAGAAAGAGAAAGAAAGAAAGAAAA
>NW_012106520.1:420513-422493 GCF_000951045.1 Mandrillus leucophaeus
GATAGTTTTTAGTAAGTGAAATATTGCACACAACCCCCAAACACATAATGGATACGACAGAAACGCTCTGGCAGCAAAGGGGAGGTGGGGTGGACAACCTTGACCAGCCTTGTCCAAGGTGCCCCTTTCCTTCCCTTGCTCCTGCAGGTGGCTCGTGAACACAAGGCTAGGTGGAGTACTTGAGCACTGCTGCACAGGGGAGGAGCTGAGGTCTCTTTCATCCCCTACATTCTGAGTCTTCATCCAAGAGGTCTGGCCTTTCAGCAGCAGCCTGGGGGTGGGCAAGCGTGGACTTCACAATCGCGGTTAGCCTTCGTATCCCCAGTTGTCCTTCTCACTCTCTGGTTTCCTGTGCAGACAAAGAATCGAAGGGGACAGAGGGCTTTGAGACTTTGGGCTCACCCCGGGCCCACTTTTCCTTCCATTACCCTTTCCTGTGCCCTTTGAAGTGCCCTCTCATCTGTGCCCACCTGAGTAGAGCCCAAGGGAGAAGAACTGAGCCTGACTTCCAGGGGCAGGGGGTTGCTACAACAGGATGGGCAGTGAGAGGTGGGCAGCCTCCCCTAATCTGGCCTGCAAACTCAGGAAGCCCCTGCCAACGCATAGGCAGGGCCGGACGCCAGCAGCTCAGCTGATGATCCCGAAGCTCGGGCCAGCAACTGGCAGCCAGGAGGAGTGTTATAGCTCTATCTAGTAATCTGGAACAGAAGCCAAGGAATCGGCCAGCCCCTCAAATCGGGACCCGCAGGGATGTGGGGCCCTCAGGCGCAGACACTGGCAAGCAGGAGCACTGGGAAGGGGCCCAAGCCCAGAACTCCTGTGGAAAGCGGGATCTGAGTCGAGCTGGGAGGGAGAGCGTGGCTGGCAGCACTTGTCTCCATTCTCTCATTCTTTCCTTCAGTAGGGGGTCAGCAGGGCACACAGCTTCCCAGCTGGAGACCAGCACTCCCTGTCTCCCTGGGGACTGCATGTGGCATCATCTGAGTTCCAGCTGATGGGATCTGAGCAGAAGTAGACCAGGACAGCTTCTGGGTCACATCTCTTACAAAAGAAGGGGGCATCTTCTACTCCCCCTGGGCTTCCCATGGGCTACAGGTGCAGATGTGACCCACCCAGGGGACGACAGAGCATCAAGAGGGGAGAAACCAGGGTCTCAGGATGGCCTCATGCATCCAGCCAAACTGCCAGGACCCCCCTGCCTCTGGACTGTTCTGTGAGAGACAAATGAAAGTCTATCCTGCCTGGCTGCCCTGGTGCTCTCACTCACATGCACGACAGGAGAGAAGAACAGAGACTGGAGGCTGCTCCCACACTTTCTTCCAGTCCCACTAGTCTGGGAACAGAAGCGAGGGGTGTGACAATGCAGGGTGCTGGGGAGAAGAGGGAGGCCAGGAGAGCTGCCCCTACTGGCTAGTGTCTCGGTGCCACCTTAGCATTGTAGGGCTCAAGGGAAAACTTCCCCTTCGCTCTCTGAAGGTTTGCTGAAAAATCAACTGACAAAAGGCAAATCAGTAAGAGAAAAGGTATACAAAGTTACTAACATGCACAGAGCAGAAAATCACAAAGCGATTACCCAGCCGCCCAATAGGGTACATCTTGAGGTTACAGAGAGTAGAGGACTCAGAATATGACCAAAAGCAAGTAATGGTGGTTCATCAGGTTATGGTGGCAACACAGGTTATGGAAGGGGGAGAAGAGGAGGCCTGGCTAGCAAAGATCACCTTGTTACATACCTGAAGCCCTACAGGTGGCAGCCCTCAGAGAGCATAGCAGGTGAATGTTTCTTTCAGATCTTTAAAGGTGTCAGTTCTTTAAAAAAGAAATCTCAGACTGGGCACGGTGGCTCAAGCCTGTAATCCCAGAACTTTGGGAGGCCGAGACGGGCAGATCACGAGGTCAGGAGATCAAGACCATCCTGGCTAACACGGTGAAACCCCGTCTCTACTAAAAATACAAAAAACTAGCCGGGCATGGAGGCAG
>NW_012106520.1:422623-431336 GCF_000951045.1 Mandrillus leucophaeus
AAAAAAAAAAAAAAGAAACCTCAGTTAATCTTTCCTAGATCCAGACAAGGGAGGGCCTCCGAGACGGCTGCGTCAATCAGATTCGCTGCAGGTGCAAATTTCCCCACAAAAGACAGCCTTGCAGGGCTGCTTCTGTTTGCGGGCTCTGTGAACAGCCATCTCAAAATGTGTCAAAGAAATATATTTTGGAATGAAATATTTTGATTTTCTTCAATATGCCAGTGAGACCCCTGAGAGCCCGGAGGTAAGCACGGAATTTACAACCACCCTGGACGGCCTCTGCCCCCTCCTATTTTTGTCCACCTTCCCTCTCCACTGGCACTCACTTGACCTCAGACTTCCAAAATCTCCAAGGTGTCAGCTATTTGATTCAATGAATTAATCTGAACCAAAGACAAAGGGCCCCCAAAAGGGAGCTCTGTCCTATGTCGAGTTTGCTACCAATGATTTAGAACTCATTGATGTTGAATATTGTCTCTTTCTTTCTGTGTATATTAAGAAAAGAACATATTTTTCTACTTCATTCTATTAATATGATAAATTATAATATATGAAATCATTTTTATTAATTCTGAATTTGCTTTGTTTTCCTTTGTCTCAAGGTACCAAAAAAAAAAAGCCCAAGGCCAGTACTCAGTGCTTGGACCCTGTGAGCTGAAGTTTATCTGCTCTGGCAGCACAAAAGGCCAAAAAGGGAAGCATTTTACTGATTTTTTTATGGTTAGGACTAGTTGGTAATTTTCCAAGATAGATCAACCTGGATAAAATGATGATTTCCTAGAAGGCAAGAAATTCTTGCTTGATAGTATTTTTTGTATGAGAATTCACTGCTCACCACAGGAACGCTTGTGAACAAGAAAAATATTTACTTAGATGAGACCAAGGAGATTATCCAGTTAAAACAAAAAAGGTCAAGGTCTAAGGATTTGTGTCTGGCCAATAGGGCACCATGAAATGCCCAGAGACCTGTCTGTAGGATATGCAGATGAACAGGTTGCAAAGATTCCAATGAATGAGTCAGAGAACAGAATCCTTCACTGACGAGAGTGGTCCATAAAAGAGTTGTGCCTACTTTGATCTGGGAATATTTGCTGTCTAATCTGAGAGTTCTACAGAAGCCTTGACTTTGAGGTCAGTGTCATTTATTTTTATGTTTAGGGTGAGACAAGACCTGGCAAGGCTCCCTGGAGAATAGGGTGTGGCCAGATCAGAGGCACATTGCCCAATTCCCAGCCCCTCCTCCCATAAGAATCAGCATGAGGGAGAGAGAGCCCAGTAGTGAGGAGGGGGGTCTCGGATTGCTGGCCTTCAAGTTACAATGCCACCGCATCAGCAAGGGAAGCAAGAGCAGAGGGGGAACTGAGCCAGATGCTGGGGGAAGAGAGAGCGTGGGGATGAAGAGCAGGGAGGAGCCACAGAAGCTGAAATTAGGCCACTGTGGAGGTGGCACGTCTGAGAACACACCTGCTTGGGCCGCGGGGCGGGGGCTATGAGAGACGCGTTCTGGGGCTCAGCTCTACCTTTTTTTTTGGTGCTACCCAAGCAAAGTAGCATATGGAAGAGATTTGATTTCTCCCCAAATGTTGATGCTAATTTTGAAATCTTTCTATTCTAACAAGACATCAAACTATATAATAGGAGGACACACAGATTGCTCCCCAAGTGACAGCTTTTGAAAGAAAAGCCCACACGTTCTGCGTGATGTTGCTCCAAAAACGGGTGCTAAGTGGGATGAGGTGCCACCTCGGCGCGTCTACCACCTGAGGCTCCAGAGCGGCAGGAGGCTGCTGCCAGGGCTCGCCCCAGAAGCCGCACGCTTCCTAGGGTTAAATGTCATTCTAGACTAGGAAAAAACACCTCATGGTAGCATCTTCTGCCAGCAGGACTTGAATACGATCTCTCCAGAGAAATCTACCTCTCCAGAGAAATCCCTATAAGGGTGCATAGCAGCCAAACAGCAGTGCAAGAAATGTCCAGCACACTCATCTTCAGAATCTATATGAATTGCACTGTGATTTATCCTAGATGTCGACTTTAATGCACGGGAAAGAGGGGAGTGAAAATCAAGATGGAACTTGTCAAAAGTTTTGTAGTTGAAGAGCCGATCCAGCCTCCCTTCTTCACTCCCTCCCTCTCTTACTTCCTTTTTCCAAGTGCTGACCATTAGGACACGGCCAACTTTACTGCCAACTTCCAAATTTTAATCCTCTAAAATGCATTTTCTCCTTCAGTTACAAAGGAGCCATCTCAAGGATCAGAAAAAGTCTCCCTGGACTTTGCTCTCATGTATGCAACTGAGGGGCCTGTGTTTGCAGAGCGTAAGATGCCACCTCAGGCGGCCCTGCCACCCTTCGGGGCCAGCCCTCTGGCCCCTGTGTCCAGGCTGAGAGCATGACCACAACGCATGCAAGTACCTCTCCCTGCAGCCCAGCCTCCAGCCCATTCATACCTTTCCGATAATCACCAAACCTTCCCACTGGGGGGTTTGTATGGAGAGAACTCTTTCTAACTATTTTTCCCCTCTACTCTCATACCACAGCAATCATCAAACACAGAAGACTTCTGTCACCATACGTGGGGTTTTTTTTTACCACACACTCCAAGCAGAGGACACCAGCTGGGTGTCCTCTGTTTGAGTTCCGACACTACCTACATGGAGATAGTGTCAGATCCCACAGGTTGAGGGCTCAGTCCCCAAGACTGCACCCGCAAACACACCAGTCGAAAGTCCAGACCTCCGGAACTTCTGACCAATCAGCTTCAAGAGGGGATCATGGGACCCCTTCTTTGGGTTTGATTAATTTGCTGGATTGGCTCACAGATCTCAGGGAAACACACACATTTACCAGTTTATAATAAAGGATATTGCAAAGGACACAGATGAAGAGACAAGTAAGGTGAGGTATGGGGGAAGGGGTGCGGAGCTTCCATGCCTTCCTCAAGCACCACCCTCCAAGAACCTCCATGTGTTCAGCTATGCGGAAGTTCCCCACACCCCGTCCTCTTGGGTTTTTATGGAAACTTTGTGACATCAGCGCTCCTTTCCCCAGTGTATAGGGTGGGACCCTCATAGGAGGTCTTAAGATGCACAGTCAGGGAGGCTGGGGAACATTTGAGTGGGAGGAAGGCAGGAGAAGGTCAGAAGCATGACCGTGAGGCCTAACACACCCAACATTATAATAAAAGACTAACGAGGGCTATGGGAGTTGTTAGCCAGGAAGCATGGACGAAAACCAGTATCTATCATAACACCACGGGGCTACACTTGTATTCACCGCCCTCTGTGGCCAGCTCTGGGAACTTCTCCTTATTAGAAGTGAACCTCTTGACCGAGGTACACGTTTTTAAGATAAGCGCCCTGGGAAGGATGGGAAACCTGAATGTCTGAACTCCAGAAGCTGCCCCAGAAAAGAAACCCTCTCCAGCCTCATCTGCTTTTTGGAGGCCACAGAGACACTTCCAGACTAAAGCAAGCAGGCCAGGGGCTCCTTTTCCACTCCAGCCCGGAGGAAGCATCTCTTGATGTTGAGAGTAAGTTTTTTCCTTACCCATATTCTGTATGGAGAAGACACATCTTTCCAGCTTCCATGCATTACCTAAGCAGCCTTTATAAGCATAAGAATGATTATTACAACCAAGATCACCTCCTTTGTGCTCAACCCTGTCCTCAGCACTTTCTGTGCTGTATCTACTGAAATCTTTTCACCACCCTGTGAAGTGGTCACTAGGATTCTTGTCGTACAGAGGAGGAAAGGGGGCTTCAACAACTTCAATAACATTTGAGATGTCATTGTCCAGGGCACAGAAAGCATTTCAAAGCCAAAGCTCCACATGATTACATGATTCAGTCTCCTCAAATCCTGCACAAACACACCACCCCCAGACAGAACAGGGGAGCTGCCAGTCTCCAGAGTCTCCAGGGCTCCTGACTTCCGGGACGCATTCTTGGGCTGTACCAGTGATGTTTTAAGCCACAGAATTGACCTTGGATGAAGAGTGTCCCAGAAGCTCTTCTCTAAGCCACATGGAGTGGCCTTCTCTGTCCTCATCCCTCCTTCTTCCCCCTGTTTGCTTTCTTGTCCCCGGCCTCTGTGCCTGTTCAACTCTGCAGACCTGCTTCTGCACATCTCCAATCCGACACTCTGCCCCTCGTTCCTGACTTCATATATTTGAGTGCTGTTTTCTAGGTCCTCCTCCAGGCTGTGCATCAGGACAACAGTGGTCCCCTTCTCTGGCCCTTGTGTCTGCTCTGTGCCTTGTCTGGCCACCAACACACCAGCCAAATCTGTCCAGTAGTGCCGAAGCCCGCTTCATGCAGCTGAGCGGGACAGCTGCTGACTCCTGGGAAGTGCCTTATGATTCCCACACATTCACCTCCATGACCATCGTACTTTCCTTCTCCCAACAGTCCTGGGAAACAGGTCCCATTATTCCCATGTATATGGCAAAGAAACAAAAGCTCAGAGAAGCTGAGGAACTTGTCCCTGGTCTCACAGCTCCTGAAGGGCTGCGTGTGTCCTTGCACCCAGGTCTGCTGAATCCAGTGCTCTTGATCTTTCTGCTTCCCTGCTTTGCATAAACACCGGCCCCTTCACTGAGGCAGGGCAGGGCAGGTAGGAGCACACTCTAGGACAAATTCAAGTAGAAAGACCCCTCAGTAATGACCCTGCCATATGCTCTGGCACTGACAAAGCTGGAAGAGTCCTGGGAACCAGGCAGAGAAGCACTGGAAAGAGGCAAGTTGAAGCTGAGTGCTGAGGGCCCCGAGGGTCAAGGAGTGTTGGAAAACAGTGGTGGGGGTGGGGGGCACGTGCACACTGGATGGAGGGACACGTGCAGACAGACAAGGGACTTGCACAGAGATCAGCATTCGGATTAGACCTTAAAGACAGTAGGGGGCAGGGAGGGTTCTTGAGGAAGGAGATGATGTAAGGAAATGTTGGGAGAGGAAGACTGTGTGGTCAGTTGTATAAACAAGTGCTGCAGAGGGGGAAAGCCTACAGTCCAAGAGCAGCCGGGGAGGAGGAGGTCATTGCAATCATCCGGCCTCTGCCAGGAGGAAGCCTCTTGCCGGGTAGGTGAAGCACTCACAAGTTTTCTCCCTAGTTTACCACATGATCTATCTGATGCACAAGATAGGAAGGCCATAGCTAGGAGAATGAGAAGCCAAAATGTCTTGCATTGCACCCCAGGCCAGGGTACACAGCCCACCTCAGTTGCTGGGGTGGGGTGGGGGGAAAAGAGAGTCCCATGGGAGGGGGACCTCACATTGTAGCTCTTTCTGTCTCTGCCAGTTACAGGGAGAAGCTCTGAGGTTTTGCTTCTCTGAAGGTGACCCACATGACACTGGCACCAGAAAATAGAGGAAAGTCATCAAAACATACATTCCTAGGCCCAGCTCCAGCACTAATGAATCAAAATTTCTTGTGGATGGTGAGAAGATCCCAGTCATATAATCTTTCTTAAAAAAAAAAAAACCATGATTTTTTTAGAGCAATGTTTTTAATCAAGGTTCACCAAAGAAACAGTCAATAGGAGATATAGAGAGATAGATAGATGATTGATAGATAGATACCTAGATATACAGACAGATGATAGATAGATAGATAGATAGATAGATAATAGATGATAGATAGATAGATAATAGATGATAGATAGACAGATAATAGATAGCTAGATGATAGGATGACAGATGATATATAGATAGATGATAGATGCATAGATACATAGATGATAGGATGATAGATAGATATATAGATTGATTGATAGATAATAGGTAGGTAGATAGATAGATAGATAGATAGATAGATAGATAGATAGATAATAGATAGATGCTATAACATCTGTGTGAAGGCTTTTGTGTGGTCATAAGTTTTCAGCTCATTTGGGTAAATACCAAGGAGCACGATTGCTGCATCATATGGGAAGAATATGTTTCGTTTTGTAAGAAACCGCCAAACTGTCTTCCAAAGTGGCTGTACCATTTTGCATTCCCACCAGCAATGAATGAATTCCTGTTTCTCCACAACCTCACCAGCACTGGGTGTTGTCAGTGTTCTGAATTTTTGCCATTGTTATGTGTGTAGAATCTGAACTTTTAACAAGCTCTCCAGGCACATCTCACACTTTCTAAGACTGAGAGCCACTCTCCAGCGGTGTACCCACTATCTGAGAAATTGGGAGTGACTTTGCTGAAGAAACTGGAACTTCAGAAAAGCAACCCCAGGATCTCTGGAACTTTGGCTGAGGTTCTAAGTCCCAAAGGACCTCAGGATCTGCATTTCATTTTGTTCTGCAAGATGTTAATAACCACCTAGTAATGCCTCAGCCTGGGGAATCAGAAACTCCTGGAATCTACCAGAAAGCTTGTGAAGAGTCCTCAGGTGATGGCAAGGAGTTGTTTCATTTGATTGGTTTTGTTTTTGAAAAGGTTAGGTTCAAACCTCCAAATGTGTATTCCAGCCACCCTCAGTCCATACACAGGATGCTTTCAGCTTTGGTTCCTGTCAGTTATTGCAGGAACATAAAGCAGCCACCATGCATAGCAGCTTCAATCTCAGGCACTCTGTGAGCTTGCCAGAGTCATGATCCCTGGCCCACCCCCAAGGGCCCAGTGACGCACGAATCTTGAGTCAACAGCTTCCAGCACTGAAGAGGCCCTGGCCTTGAGCCACCTATCTCCAGCACATGCCCAGCTGCCCCAGGGCTCATGCTTTATCCTTGGAGGGCTTGGCGGCCTCGTGGCCTGCTCTTATTCAGTTTACTGAGCGTGGTGAGTGCCCAGCTTTCCTTTCAAGGGCTGAGCAGAGGCTGGTCCACCTACAAAGTTAAAGCAACTTTAACTGAACTGTCTTGCAAAGCAGTCCCAGGATCTGTTCATACTCTCTGGACATTAATTGCTCTCTGCGGTGAGTGACCCTTCTCTTTTTTATTATTATTTTATAATTTTATTTTATTTTAACTTTTTTTTAGAGATGAGGTCTCACTCTGACACCCAGGCAAAGTGCAGTGATGTGATTACAGCTCACTGCAGCCTCCAACTCCTGGGCGATCAAGCGATCCTCCCACTTCAGTGTCCCAAGTAGCTGGAACTACAGACTTGTGTCACCAAGCCCAGATAATTTTTTAAAACACTTTTTTTTGTAGAGACAAGGTCTTGCTTTGTTGCCCAGGCTGGTCTCAAACTCCTGGCTTCAAGCAATCCTCCCACTTCCGCGCTGGTTAATGGGAATTGGTGGGATTTGATCTCAGTTTCTGTTCTTGGTTTGTTCAGTGTGTCTAGGAAATGGGGTTAATGCATCTACGACAGATCAAAAAGAATGCACTCATTTCAACACGAATAAATTGCTGCAGCCTCATTCTGCTAGGGCGGTGGAGTCCTGATGCTTCCCCCTGGCTACTCTGAAGAACAAGGCCAAACCAATCCCTCCCTCTCTGTTTGGGTCAGTTTTCGTATTATTGAGGACACAGTACACCTCTAGGGGATTGTGGGGTCACTTCAGCAACAAGCCTGGCTCAGCAGATTTAATTTAAGACAAGCCTTAATAGGTACGTCATAGAGGAGAATCTGCCAGACAGACTGAAATCTGGGAAAAAGATCTGTAGGCGAGGCCACTAAGACCCCACTGCAGCCTGGTGAAAGGAGAAACTCATTTCCCCCAACCAGGCCCTAAGACAGTCTTTTAGAGTAGAATAGACTCAACAGACATGGGATGCGGGGAACAGAGCTGGAGCCTGGTCCCTGCTGAAAGCAGGCATGCTTTAGTCCCTTCATTCCTTTGGATTTAGAACTTCTATTTTCTCCAAAGAATAGTCGGTGCAGCCAAACTCTAACCCAGGAAGTGTAAGCTCCTCTGCCAAATGTGGGAGAGCTGCTTAGGATGACAGTGATGGGCCTGCTGCCTTCATGAAGGATATCAGTAGGACCCTAAAAGAGTAGAGCCCCTAATGGTGGCCATGAAGCAATCCCAGTGTTTATCTGGACCCTCCTGTAAACCCAGCTGTGCAGCTAGCTCTTCCCGCGTCTGGAAAGCCAGGCTGCAGCTTATGAGACAAAGAGAAGTTTTCTCATCATGAGAACTATGGTCATGATCATAGTTCAGTTATTCATATATCTTGTGTGACTTTCATTCAAAGTGAAAGCTCAGCCTGTTGTAGGCAGGAAGCACGCAAAGAGAATGGCAGAGACCTAGTGAGTTTGCCTGCTGGGGCTGCCCATCACAGTGGCCCAGGCTGGGTGGAAGGCTGAGAGCCAGGCGTTGGCAGGGCTAGTTTCCTCTGAGGCCTCTCTCTGGCTTGGAGATGGCCATCTCCCGACGTGGGCTGTCTTCCTCACGTAGTCTTCCGTGTGTGTGTGTGTGTGTGTGTGTGTGTGTGTGTGTGTGTGTGTGTCATCATCTCTTCTTATAAGGACAACAATCAGGTTGGATTGGGCCCACCCTAAAGACCTCATTTTCTCTTAATTAGTTCTTTAAAGCCCTTGTCTCCAAACAGTCACAATCTGAGGTGCTGGGGGTTAGGACTTCACCATGTGAGTTTGAGGGGACCCAATTCAGCCCCTAATGCCTCATGAGCTTCTCTCCTTGCTGGCATTTCCACCCCCATCTCTCTCTCACTCTGACCTCTCCAGGACCACAGCAGGGATGGGCAGCGCTGTACCAGGCAGGGAGGGACTGCGTTTGTCGGCCTGAGATCCAGCTTTGGAATGCTGGCC
>NW_012106520.1:432381-433349 GCF_000951045.1 Mandrillus leucophaeus
GAGGTCCTTGCTGGGAGAGAGGACAGCACGAATGAGGGACTGGGTGTGTCACCAACAAGGTGCAATCAGAAGAAAAATACTCAAATTACAGCAGGAAAGATTGAGATCACCTGTAAGAGGAAAACCTTCCTGGCATCCAGGCTTACTGAATTCTAGACTCGATGGAAGCCGTGATGGGCCTCTGTCTCACTGCCTTTAAACAAAGAGCAGTCTTTTTTGCAAGCAGACGAACCAAATGGCTTTCCTATTCCATTATTTTCTGATTATTGAATGTTCCATGCACAGCAAGAGAACTTGCTGTCTAGGGCAGCAAGGTCTAGGGCAAAGGGATGGGAATGGTGGAGTGCACCCAGGTTTCCCTGGTGTTTCTGAGAGCCCAGGAAGTCTCCCCTGGGAGCATCAGCCAGGGTGCCCTTCTGAGCTCACAAGGTGCTCACCACACTATTTAAGACAGTAGTCTTAAGAGACACTGTCTCTGACACATTGACTGTACTTTCAAGATACAATGTATAATCACTGAATAAATGTTGGATATACTCTACCTTCCAATCCATTTCTAAAGCCTAGCAGTATCAGCCAATATTCGCATTACCCTTGGACTACTTATTTATTCATTCATTCAGCAAAGATTTACTGGGTTTGTGCCAAGCCAGGAACTGTGCCATAAGCTCAATGGATAGATAGAAGCTGTCCCTGTTCTCAGATGATTTACATACAATAAAGAAATCAGGCAATTACCTGTGTCAATGAAATATGGTAAGCTAAGTCAAGGGAGAGAGGAAATTCTGTGGTATGTAGAGTGCTGATGTTTTGGAGGGGGTCAGGGATGGCGTCTGATTCTGGCAGGGTGACATCCAAGCTGAAACGAAGATGATAATCAGGTTAAACAAAAGGAGACAGAAGAGCAAGGATCCCAGGCAGCAGGAACAACTGATGGGAAGGCTTGGAAGCAAGGGAGGTGGCGAGGA
>NW_012106520.1:433399-434367 GCF_000951045.1 Mandrillus leucophaeus
GAGGTCCTTGCTGGGAGAGAGGACAGCACGAATGAGGGACTGGGTGTGTCACCAACAAGGTGCAATCAGAAGAAAAATACTCAAATTACAGCAGGCAAGATTGAGATCACCTGTAAGAGGAAAACCTTCCGGGCATCCAGGCTTACCGAATTCTAGACTCGATGGAAGCCGTGACGGGCCTCTGTCTCACTGCCTTTAAACAAAGAGCAGTCTTTTTTGCAAGCAGACTAACCAAATGGCTTTCCTATTCCATTGTTTTCTGATTACTGAATGTTCCATGCACAGCAAGAGAACTTGCTGTCTAGGGCAGCAAGGTCTAGGGCAAAGGGATGGGAATGGTGGAGTACACCCAGGTTTCCCTGGTGTTTCTGAGAGCCCAGGAAGTCTCCCCTGGGAGCATCAGCCAGGGTGCCCTTCTGAGCTCACAAGGTGCTCACCATACTATTTAAGACAGTAGTCTTAAGAGACACTGTGTTTTACCACTGACTGTACTTTCAAGATACAATGTATATTCACTGAATAAACCTTGGATATACTCTACCTCCCAATCCATTTCTAAAGCCTAGCAGTATTAGCCAACATTCGCATTACCCTTGGGCTACTTATTTATTCATTCATTCAGCAAAGATTTACTGGGTTTGTGCCAAGCCAGGAACTGTGCCATAAGCTCAATGGACAGATAGAAGCTGTCCCTGCTCTCAGATGATTTACATACATTAAAGAAATCAGGCAATTACCTGTGTCAATGAAATATGGTAAGCTAAGTCAAGGGAGAGAGGAAATTCTGTGGTGTGTAGAGTGCTGATGTTTTGGAGGGGGTCAGGGATGACGTCTGATTCTGGCAGGGTGACATCCAAGCTGAAACGAGAGATAATAATCAGGTTAAACAAAAGGAGACAGAAGAGCAAGGATCCCAGGCAGCAGGAACAACTGATGGGAAGGCTTGGAAGCAAGGGAGGTGGCGAGGA
>NW_012106520.1:437257-438852 GCF_000951045.1 Mandrillus leucophaeus
CTCCAACTGCCCGAGGATCTCTAGCCTCTTTTCTAGGATGGCACCACACTGGGTCCAGAGACCTCTGGAGGGGGCTGGCTCCCATCTTTGTAACATGGGGGTGCTGGGTACTTACTGACTTGTGCCTCATGTGAGACTGAGGCAGAATCGCACATGCGGACATAGAGTGTGGAAGAATAGCCAATGGAGGCTTGGGAGGGAAGGAGGGGAGGAGGGTGAGGGGTAAGGGGTTACTCAATGGGTACAGTGTACATTTGAGTGACAGTTACACTAAAGCCCAGACTTCACCACTGCACAACATATTCATGTGACAAAACTGCACTGCACCCCTTAAATTTATACAAATAAAACATATAAAAATCAAAATAAGTAAATACATAAACGCACATTATCAGGGTAGAAGTGGGGTGGGCAGGGAAGCTGGGCTCGGCAATCACTCTCTGTGGGCTGATAGGAGAGAGTAGCTTTTTCCTCCTAAACACGGGACTCTGGGACCAGGCAAGCCAGAACCATGGGCTCAGGGCTCTGTGGTCTGAAGACCTTCACTCCCATAGGCTTGGTGAACCGAACCATGCTTTTCTATGGCATGTACTCAATCCTATTCAAGGACAGACCAGTTAAAGCAGCAAAACATCATCACATTATGGACTGGGCACAGTGGCTCACGCCTGTAATCCCAGTCCTTTGGGAAGCCGAGGTGGGTGGATTACTTGAGGCCAGGAGTTCAAGACTAGCCTGGCCAACATGGTGAAACCCCATCCCTACTAAAATTACAAAAATTAGCTGGGCGTGGTGGTGCATGCCCGTAATCACAGCTACTTGAGAGGCTGAGGCAGGAGAATCACTTGAACCCAGGAGAAAGAGGTGGCAGTGAGCTGAGATCGTGCCTCTGCACTCCAGGGTGGGTGACAGAGCGAGACTCCATCTCAAAAAAAATAATAATAATAATCACATTATGTTTTAATATGATTAATAATAATCACATAAAATGTTTATAAATACATAAAGTTCAAAGGAAAAAACATAGGCCTGCAGGCAGGAGAGAGCACATGTGAAGGAGTATGGAAGAGGAGTGGGCACCCCAGCCCACAGGAGGGCAGAGGGAGCTTGAAGGCAGCCAGGCGAGGCCACACTCAGGAGGCTGTGTTTTATCCACGGGTGACCTTCTTCCAAGGGTTGTGAATCTGTTCTGACATTGCCTTAAACATACTAAATCAAATGCTTCCTCTCTAAGTCATAGTGTTAAACCTTCCTCAGCTTACGTCATCATTCCTGATGTTTGAAGCTAAAGATCCCTTTTAGGCTTGTCTGTTCTTTTATGGAGGACATGCTATATGTCTTTTCTAATCCCAGAAAACTTGGATCCTTTTTCCTTGACTAGAATCCCTGGCTTTCCCTTTTCTCTCCCTCTGTGGATGGATGCACCAAGCAGCAGAAGTCCCAGAGCCTCCACATTGCTCTCAGTTCCCTGGGTGCCTCTCACCAGGCGGGCTTTCTCCAGTCGGTCTCACTTACCTGACTGTGCTCTGGTGTGGAAGGGAAGGAGTGAAGAGTGAAGAGAAGGCCAACCTTTGAATCCTGGTCACGCCTTTAGT
>NW_012106520.1:438902-440062 GCF_000951045.1 Mandrillus leucophaeus
AAAACATAGGCCTGCAGGCAGGAGAGAGCACATGTGAAGGAGTATGGAAGAGGAGTGGGCACCCCAGCCCACAGGAGGGCAGAGGGAGCTTGGAGGCAGCCAGGCGAGGCCACACTCAGGAGGCTGTGTTTTATCCACGGGTGACCTTCTTCCAAGGGTTGTGAATCTGTTCTGACATTGCCTTAAACATACTAAATCAAATGCTCCCTCTCTAAGTCATAGTGTTAAACCTTCCTCAGCTTACGTCATCATTCCTGATGTTTGAAGCTAAAGATCCCTTTTAGGCTTGTCTGTTCTTTTATGGAGGACATGCTATATGTCTTTTCTAATCCCAGAAAACTTGGATCCTTTTTCCTTGATTAGAATCCCTGGCTTTCCCTTTTCTCTCCCTCTGTGGATGGATGCACCAAGCAGCAGAAGTCCCAGAGCCTCCACATTGCTCTCAGTTCCCTGGGTGCCTCTCACCAGGCGGGCTTTCTCCAGTCGGTCTCACTTACCTGACTGTGCTCTGGTGTGGAAGGGAAGGAGTGAAGAGTGAAGAGAAGGCCAACCTTTGAATCCTGGTCACGCCTTTAGTCATGCCTTTTCCTTTGTGGGGCTGGACTTGAATAAGCTCAAGTTACCATTTCCTCAGTTGGTGGCACAAGAGCATCATCTGCTCAGATGAGGCTGGCTTTTGCGTGCAGACATTCATTCTCGTCTGTGCCCTTTATCCCTGCCCCCAGTCCCACCTTCCCATCATCACAGTCTCTTACTATGGATCAGCACCCTCCTACCCTCCCCCCATGCCTGTCTGTATGTAAGTGTGCATGCACGTGTGGCTACCAAATGTGTAGTATTGCTTTGTATATATTTGATTTACATAAATAATTTACTGTCTGCCTCATTATTTAACTTTCTTCCTTCAGCATTATGTTTTTGAGTTCTGTCAATGTTGAAACACTGATATTTAGTTCATTCCTTTTATCTCCCCCAAGGTCATTTAGATCGAAGAAGTCCCTTGTCCTCACTCTTAGGGGCTGGTGCTCAGGGAGGACAGCATCTAGGCAGAGTCATGAGAGAAGGGAGGTCCTTGCTGGGAGAGAGGACAGCACGAATGAGGGACTGGGTGTGTCACCAACAAGGTGCAATCAGAAGAAAAATACTCAAATTACAGCAGG
>NW_012106520.1:444137-459164 GCF_000951045.1 Mandrillus leucophaeus
ATAATCAGGTTAAACAAAAGGAGACAGAAGAGCAAGGATCCCAGGCAGCAGGAACAACTGATGGGAAGGCTTGGAAGCAAGGGAGGTGGCGAGGATGGGAACAAAGAAGAGAAGGTCTCCCAGCGCCTAGGGATGCTGCTGGAGAGTGATGACAGAAGAGACCAGGGCCAAATCCTAAGCTGTCTCAAGCGTAGAATTCTATCCAAGGGCAATGAGAAGCTGTTGAAATGTTTTCTGCAAGAAAATGACATCATGATCAGATATGTGTATTTGCTGCTGTTGGGAGAAGATATTGGAGAAGGGCAAAGACAGGAGAGCAGTTAGGGAGCTGTTTCAATAAACTAGACCCGGGTCTAGTCTATGCCAGGCCCTGTAGAGGTACCAGAAATAAAACAGTGAAGGGAAATAAAACAAAAAGGGAAAGACTCCTGTTTTCGTGGAGTTTACAATTCAAAGAGGGTTGACCTCTTTGAACTGTTCTAGCATTATCTTCATTTCATATATGAGGAGGTAGAAGCTTAGAGAGGTTTTCACCTAGGTTGTCCAATAAGTGAGTAGCAGCTGGATTCAAAAATCAGGTGACCACAACAATGAATGTGTAGTTACAAACAGAGGTCGGTTTTCTAATGGAAAAGAACAGGATTCTTTGACAGCATTTAGCAAAGGAACCTGCAATGAGAAGTAACGGTGATATGGACTGGGGTTGTTCTGAAGGGAGAAGGAAGTGAAGAATGTCCTAGATACTTGGGTGTGGAAGGGGAAGGAGGGAGGAGTGAAGGGAGAGGACATTTTCTGGCTGAAGTAGCTGGGAGGATGGTGGTTTTATTCTGAGCAAGAGCAGATCTCAGATCACAGGAGGCAGAGCTGACTCCAGTGATGGGCACATGGTGTGTGAGCACCCACGGCCATCCAGAAGGAGCTGTCCAGCTGGCAGGTCAGTATAGTTCCACAGGTCAGTAGAAGGGAATGAGGTGTTGTCAGTTCACAGGTGGAAATAAAGCCTTGTGGCTTGATGAAGTTGCTCAGCAAAGAGTAGGAAAGAGCAGAGGAGAGACACGAAGAGTTCCTACCACTGAGCCCTGGGAACACAGCACTTAGGGGATAAATGGAGTACAAAGGAGGGCCTCTCCACAGGAGCCTGAGGAAAAGCAGGGAGAGGAGAGGAAGAAAACCCAGACAACTGCTTGTCAAAAAAGGGTGGCGGTGGGACTATTCCAAGAAGTGAGAGGAATACTGATTCAAATGTTGCCAGAAGAAAAGTTAGACTAGGACCATGAAGTAAGCCAGGTAAGCCAAGAAGGACAGAGGTCTTGTTTGAGCACCATTGAAACTCAGGCCCTCCAGCAGGTCTGGCACATTCCAGGCCATTAATCCAAGTTAGTCGCTGCCCAAATTTCTGAAAGAAAAATGCAGACCTGGGGGAGAGCAATTGGAACAGAGCGGTGGGGTGAATATCAAAGAGCAACGAGTTAATTGGTGAGAAAGCAGAGATGCCCGGTGTAGACCCCGCTTTCAAGCGGTTTGGCTGTGAATCTGGAAAGAGACAACAGTAGGGAGGACTGATTTAAAGACCACCCAGAACCACGATGTGGAAGCACATTCTGGGGGTGAGGCCTGGAGGACAGCATAGTTGAGATCTGACTTTGAATCCAGCTGCCACTCACTTATTGGACAACCTAGGTGAAAACCTCTCTAAGCTTCTGCCTCCTCATATATGAAATGAAGATAATGCTAGAGCATTTCTTATAGGTTGGAAGAACTAAATGTGTAAATAGTAGAAAACACTTAGCTACTGATACTATTACTTTTTTTTACATTGTTATGGTTATATGGTGATCAAATAGTTGTGAATGTGCTCTGAAGACTCTACTATCCAAATGTAATAATCCACATAGAAACTGAGTTGTATTACCATGAACATTCATAGAATATTTGCACATTGATTAAAAGATGTGTGTGTGGTGAGGGGTCAGTAACTGCTATTTGGTACCTACTTAATCACTCTGCTGTACTTTCACTTGTTTTTTTTCTCTCTCTCTCTCATTTATTTGTTTTTTTAGAGATGGGGGTCTCACTATGCTGTTCAGGCTGGTCTCAAACTCCTGGCCTCAAGCAATCCTCCCACCTCAGTCTCCCAAAGTGCTGGGATTATGAGTGTGAGCCACTGTGCCTGGGCACCTTCACTTTTTATGGGACCAGTGGTGGCAGATCCTGGGATGTTGAACAAAACGTAAAACAAAACAATAGAGGTTTCCCTCATGGCTGGAAGAACCTGCAATTGTCAGGACCATACAGTTCTGACTCTGCTCTTCAATTATAAGAAGCTGAATGATCAATGTCAGGGACTTTAACTTCCCGACTTTTCCTCCAAGCAAGCAGTAAGTATTCAAAAATTACAGAGTAAGAAAATCATCCTTTCTTAACATTTATTAACAGATTTTTACTGAGCATCAAGAAGGTACCAAATATCATACTCAAAACTCTTTTAACATAGTGATTTTAAAAGATGATAAAATTGATGAGCCCAAAATACCAATCAACACCAAAGACTTAGCTGGACAAGTCCTTGGTGAGCTGCTGGTGGATTCAAAGTACAAGAGCAAATGGCAAATAACAGCCTGGATGTCTGGAGGCGTGTATTCCAACCCTATTAATGGGCTCATACATCCATTCATTTGAGTGTTCATTCAGTATATATTCACTAACCACCGATCTTGTGGAAGGTGCTAAGTGCTGGGTGTTCAAGAACAAATAGGAATTAGGTCCTGCCCTCAAAAGATCTATATCCTAACAAAGAAGTTTGCAATTATTAATCATTCTTCTCAGTATTAGCTGGGTGAGTCCCAGACAAGTCAAACTCTGAGAATATCTACTTCTTTAAAATGAAGAGTTTAACTAGATAGAACATCTCCAAGGCCAATTCAAGTTCAAATCCATATGCATGCGCATTTTCTTTGTAACGAAAAAAAAATTAGGAAGTCTGTGTTTTGAGCCCATTATCAGATATTGTTAAAAGGGTCTTAAGCCCTATAGATGTAAGATTTTGGCAGCAAACACAGAGGCTGATCACCGAGGCCCAGCATGTTGGGCTGAACAGTTTGCCTTCTTGTGTTCATCCAGTTGTGGCAGAGATTTGTCAGTGGTATTTCTTCTCATTATTATACAATGAGGCAAGAAGCAGGGTTTCAAGGTCCCTGAAAAACAATTTCAACCTCTATAAAGCTTTACTGATGGCCAATGGCTGATCCCAGAGCTGAATTAGTGGAGCTTGTATTTATTTTTCTCCTATCCTCTACAATACTCAAAAACAGGAAACCGTGCTATCATTACAGAAAGGGACAATTTAGTGTAGAATAGTAATTGATAAAACCTCACTTCTGTGGGCCCCAGGAATCCCCAAGAGGCTTGTTTTTAGTTTATTTTAGAATTACCTATGAAAGGAAAGTTTTGCTAAACAAGTAGTAAGGCAAAAATGTTACAAGCTTAAGGTTTACTTAATTAGGAGACAGTGTTTTATAGGTTGTTCAGCTTACTTAGTTTTTTTAAAAAATACATTTTCAGAGACAGTGTCTTGCTCTGTAGCCCAGGCTGGAGTGCAGTGGCATGATAATGGCTCACTGCAGCCTTCAATTCCTGAGCTCAAGTGATTCTCCTGTCTCAGCCTCCCAAAGTGCTGGGATTACAGGCATAAGCCACCAAGCCCAGCCAGCTTTTTGCTCTGAGTAGTTAATACTTTTGGAGTCCAGTGGTTGCCATTGAAATGCACTTCTCTGATCAGGCAAAGTTCAGGTGGAGAAATTCTTCATGAGCAGTTTGTATTGTCAGGATGAGTTACAAGTTCCTAGCTGTCAGCATGTTTGTTCCTCAGGCTCAACTCTGTGTGTAATGTTTCAATACCCGCATCATTTCTGTCTTCCCATCTGCCTTGCGATTCTGATTTAGTCATCTGTTCAGTTGCCTCTTGATTCCCAAAACCACCTGCTTTTCTTACATTTTTTTAAACCAAGAGACTCAAATTTTGAGAGCAATTTCAGATTGACAGAAAAACTGAACAGAAAATACAAAGTCCTGTTTACTTTCTTCCTCCTCATCTTCCGCTATTATTCACATCTTGCATTAGTGTGGTGCATGTGTTACAATTGGTGAGCTAATGTCGGTATAATTTTAGGTCTCACTCTGTGTGGTACACTGTACAAATTGTGACAAATGTGTAATGACATGTATCTGCTATTATAGTGTCATGCAGAGTAGTTTCATACCCTAAGAATCCTCCATGCTCTGCCTGTTCATCGCTCCCTCCCCTGCCTAAGCCTCTGGCAACCACTGATCTTTGTACTGTCTCCATGGTTGTGCCTTTTCCAGAATGTCATACAGTTGGAATCATACAGGACGTAGCCTTTTCAGATTGGCTTCTTTCACTGGTACTATGCGTTTAACGTTCTTCCAAGTCTTTTCGTGGTTTAATAGTTCATTTATTTTTATCATAAATAGTATTTCATTGTGTGAATGTACCACAGTTTGTTTATCCATTTACCTACTACAGGACATCTTGGTGGCTCCCAGGTTTGGCAATTGTGAAGAAAAACACCATAAACATTCATGTGTAGTTTTCTGTGAGGACATAAATTTTCAATTCATTTGGGTTTATTCCTAGGAGTGCAATTGCTGGATCATATGGTAACTGCTTACTTTTAAAAGAAAACACAAAATTATCCTCTAAAGTGTCGGTTTTATGTTGTGTTCCCACCAGTAATGAATGAACGTTCCTGTTGCTCCACATTCTCATCAGCATTTGGTGTTGTCAGTGTTTTGGATTTGGGCCATTCTAATAGGTGCGTAGTAGTCTCTCATTGTTTTATTTGCAACTCCCTAATGACAGATGATGTGGAGCATCTTCTCATATATTTATTTGCCATCTGTGTACCTTCTTTGGTGAGGTGTCTGTTTGAGTCTTTTGCCCATTCTTAAATTGAGATTGTCCATTTTTTTATCGTTGAGTTTTAGGAGTTCTGTGTCTATTTTGGATACCAGACCATTATCAGCTTTGTGTTTTGCGAATATTTTTCCCCATCTTGTGAATTGTGTTTTATTTTTTTAACACTATCTCTCACAGAGCTGAAATATTTAATTTTAGTAAAATCCAACTTACCAATGTTCTGTGTTATGAATGGTACTTTTACTGTTGTGTCTAAAAAGGGATTGCCAAACCCAAAGCCATCTATATTTTCTCCTGTGTCATCTTATAGGAGTTTTATGGTTTTTTGATTTACATTTAGGCCTATGGTTCATTTTGAGTTAATTTTTTGTGAAAGCTGAAAGATCTGTGTCCAGATTCATTGATTTGCATGTGACTATCCAGTTGTTCCAGCACCGTGTATTGAAAAGATTCTCTGTTGAATTTCCTTTGCTCCTTTGTCAAAGGTCAGTTGATTATCTTTGTGTGGGTCTATTTCTGGGCTCTTTTTTCTGTTCCACTGATCAGTTTATTTCTGTGTGAATGCACACTGCTGTGATTATTGTGGCCTTAGAGTCAGTCCTCCAACTTCAGGTCTTCTGCCTCTTCATATACTCTTTAGAATCAGTTTTTCAATATCCACAAAATAACTTTCTGTAATTTGGGTTGAGATTATATTGAATACATAGACCTAATTGGAAAGAACTGATAATATTGAGTTAGCCTGTTAGGGGCTGACTTATGTCCCCCCACCTTCAAAATTCATGTATTGATATCCCAGTAGCTCAGAATGTAAATATATTTGGAGATAGGACAGTTAAAGATAAGACCTTAAAGTTAAAATAGAGCTATTTAAAGAGGTAGTTAAGTTGAAATGTACCCTAACCTAATCTGCTAGTGTTTTTATAAGAAAAGGAGATAAAGACACAAGGAAAGAGACAGCAGAGATGCACATGCACGGAGAAGAAAACCATGTGATGACACAGGAAGGAGATAGCCATGTACAAGCCAAGGAAAGGGGCCTCAGGAAAAGCTAATCCTGCCAACAAGTTTTTTTCCTTTCTTAAGACAGGGTCTCACCTTTTTCCCCCAGTTGGAGTGCAGTGGTGTGATCACAGCTCACTGTAGCCTTGACCTCCCAGGCTCAATCTATCCTCCCACCTCAGCCTCCTAACAAGCTGGGACTACAGGAGCACGTCACCACACCCAGCTAATTTTTCCGTTTGTTTTTGTAGAGACAGGTCTCACTTTGTTGCCCAGGCTGGTCTCAAACTCCTGTGATCCTCCCACCTTAGCCTCCCAAAGTGCTAGGATTATAGGCATGAGCCACAGTGCCTGGCTTGCCGTCACCTTGATCTTGGACTTCCAGCCTCCAGAACTGTGAAAAGATACATTTCTGTTATTTAAGCCACCCAATTTGTGGTATTCTGTTACAGCAGCCGTAACAAACTAAAACACTCTCTTTCCACGTGTGTGAACTCTCTGTCCACTTACTTAGATTTCCTTAGGTTTATTTCATCAGTTTTCTTATTTTCCTTATACAGATCTTGTACATAGTTTGTTAGATGTGTACCTACATATTTCTTTTTCTTCTAGTTCTTATGTAAGTTGCATTTTGTGTTTAGTTTTAAATTTCAAGTGTTCATTGCTGGTATATATATATATATAAAATAACTGACTTTTGTATACTAACCTTGCATCCTGCAACTTCACTATAATTGCTATTATAGGAGTTTTGGGTAATTATGTCATTTGTGAACAAAGAAAATTTTGTTTCTTCCTTACCAAACCACATACCTTTTATTTCCTTTTCTTGTCATATTGCATTAAGTAGGACTTCTAGTATTACTTTAAATGGGAGTGACAAGAGGGGACGTCCTTGCTGTTTTTGATCTTAGTGGGAAAGCATCTAGTTTCTCACCATTAAGTTTGATGTTCACAGTGTATTGTTTATAGATGTTCTCCATGAAGTTGAAGAAGTTCCCCTCTATTCCTAGTCTGCTGGGAGTTGTTTATGTTTTGTTTTATCATGAATGGATATTTGTCAAATATTGTTCTGCATCTGTTGATATTATCATATGATTTTTCTTCTTTAGCCTATTGATGTGTTGGATTATGTTATGAGCTAAATGTGTGTGTCCCCTCAAAATTCATAGATTGAAGCCTTAACCACTGGTGTGACTGTATTTGGAGATAGGGCCCCTAAGAAAGTGATTACTGTTAAATAAAAGCAGAAGGGTCTCTGATCTGATAAGACTAGTGTTCCTGTAAGAAGAGACATCAGAAAGCATGCCCTCTCTTTCTCCATGCACACACACTGAGGAATGTGAGGACATAGGAAGAAAGTGGCCACCTACAAGCCAAGAAGAGAGCCCTCACCAAAAACCCAATCTGCCAGCACTTGACCTTGGACTCCTCAAGCTTCAGAGTTGTGAGAAAATAAATCTCTGTTGTTTAGGCCACCCAGTTGTGGCATTTTAGCAGCTAGAGCAGACAGATTACATTAATTGACTTTCAAGTATTGAATCAGCCTTGCATACCTGGAAATATATCCCACTTGGTTGTGGTGTAAATAATTGTCTTCATTCATTGTTGAATTCAATTTGCTGATCTTTTGTTGAAGATTTCTATTTTTTACCTTTTATTCTTTTGTTTTTTGTTTGTTTGCTTGCTTTGTTTTGTTTTTGAGACAGGGTCTCACTCTGTCGCTCAGGTTGGAGTGCAGTGTTGTGAACATGGCTCACTGCCTTGATTTCCTGGGCTCAAGTGATCCTCCTGCCTCAGCCTCCTGAATAGATGGGGCTATGGGCATGCACCACCATGCCCAGTTATTTTTTTCTATTTTCCATAGAGACAGGGTCCCACTGTGTTGCCCAGGCTGATATCAAACTCCTTGACCTCATGTTATCTTCCTGTCCCAACCTCCCGAAGTGCTGAGATTACCAGAGTGAGCCACCATGCTTAACCCGTTGGGGATTTCTGCATCTGGGTTTGTGAGAGATATTGGTTGGTAATTTTCCTTTCTGGTAATGTCTGTGTCTGGTTTTGGTATTAGGATAACCCTAGCCTCACAGAATAAGCTAGGAAGTATTCCTTTTGCTTCTGTTTTCCAGAAAAGATTGTAGAGAATGGGTAGAGTTTCTTTGTTTAATGTTTGGTAGAATTCACCAATAATCCATCTGGGCTTGGTGCTTTCTTTTATTACTGATTCAATTCCTTTAATAGATATGAACCTATTCAGATTATATATTTATTTCTGTGTAGGTTTTGTATGCATTTTAGTAGATTGTGCCTTTCAAGGGATTGGTTCATTTCATCTAGCTTATCCAATTTGTGGGCATAGGCTTTTTCATAATATTCCTTTATTATTATTTAGAAGTCCATGAGATCAGTAGTGGCAGCCCTCTTTTATTTCTGATATTAATAATTTGTGTCTTCTCTCTTTTTTCTTAATTAACCTGGCTTGATCAGTTTTATTCATCTTTTCAATGGACCAGCTTTTGATTTTATTGATTTTCTCTAGGATGTCTTATTTTCAATTGTTTCATTTCTATACTTATTTTGATTACTTGTTTTCTTCTGCTTACTTTGATTTTAATTTGCTCTTCTTTTTTCTCATTTCTGAAGGTGGAAGCTTAGATTATTAATTTTAGATCTTTCTTCTTTCCAAATATATGCAGTTAATGCTATACATATCCCTGTAAGCACTGCTTTCGCTGCATTCTACACATTTTGATAGGCTGTATTTTCGTTTTCACTTAGTTCAAAGTATCTTTAAATTTCTCCTGAGACTTTTTGTTTGACTTGTGTGCCATTTAGAAGTGGATTGTTTTATCTCCAAGTAATTGGGGGTTTCTCCTACTGTCTTTGTATTACTGATTTCTAATTTAATTCTATTGTCATCTGAGAGCAAATTTTATACAGTTTCTATTCTTTTAAACTTGTTAAGGTGTGCTTCATGAACCAGAATGCAGTCTCTCTTGGTGAATTCTGTGGAGCTTATGAAGGATGTGTATTCTGCTCTTAATGGATGAGGTATTCTATAAATGTCAATTAGATGCAGTTGACTGATGATGTTGCTCAGTTCAACTATATCTTACTGATCTTCTGCCTACTGGATCTGTCAATTACTGATAGAGGAGGGTTGAAGCTTCCAACTATAAAAGTGAATTTACCTATTTCTTCTTGAATTTTTATCAGTTTTCTCTCACATATTTTGTCTCACATGTCAGTTCTTTTAGGTACAGGCACATTAAGAATAGTTATGTCTTCTTGGAAAATTGACCCTAATCATTACATAATATCTCCTTTATTTTGATAATTTTCCTTGTTCTGAAGTCTACTTTGTCTGAAATTAATTCGTGGGCTAGAATTGGGTATTTTCCTTCCTTCACGTTGGTTAGGCTCTGATAAATAGATTAGACTCTGGCTAAATAGTTTCTCCTGAGGGGAAGCCTTGTTAAAAAGAACAGAATATTCTGGTGTATTTTAAAATGCTTACTTTTCTTCTCCCCCTGCCAGAAGTACAAGGAGTTTTTCTTCAGTCTTTACAGAAGTGGGTATATATCCAGTGCCTACAACCCCTTTGCATAGCAACTGGGGATTATCTGTTAATACGGAAGAAGTACAACCTCAGAGCCAGTGATTCTGCTTGTCACATATGCGCACAGGAACCTTAGAGAGCACTCATCACAGCACTGTGTGTAAAGAGTTTACAAATGAATGAACAACTTATGGATAACTAACATTACCAGGGGTTTCCAGCAGCAGCAACGTGTGTTGAGCTGGAGCTACTTGTACCAATGTGGGTAAATCTCAAAAACAAAAGTAAGTTTGAAAACCAAATCGCATATACTATACACAAAAATTGACTCAAAATGAATTGAAAACCTGAATGTTAAGACCTGAAAGTATAAAAGTCATAGAAGAAAACATAGGGGAAAATACCCAATTCTAGCCCAAGAAAACATGAAGAAAACTTCATGACATTGAATTTGACAAGAATTTCTTGGATGTGGCACCAAAAGCAGAGGCAACAAAAGCAAAACTAGACTAATGGGATGACATCAAGCTTAAAAACTCTGCAGCAAAGAAAACAATCAACAGAGTGAAAAGACAACCTATGGAATGGGAGAAAATATTTTTAAATGATACATCTGATAAAAAGTTAATAGTTGGAATATATGAAGAATTCCTACAACTCAATAACAATAACAACAAACCCAAATAATCCAATTAAAAATGGGTAAAGGACTTAAATAGATATTTCTCCAAAGAAAATACACAAATGGCCAACAAACACACGAAAAGATGCCCAGCATCACTAATCACTAAGGAATTCAGTCAAAACCATAATGAAATATCACTTCATACCCATTGGGATGGCTACTATAAAAACAAAAAACAAACAGAAAATAAATTTTGGCAAGGATGTGAAAAAATTAGAACCCTGGTGCAGTGTTGATTGGAATGCAAAATGGTGTAGTCACTGTGAAAAACAGTATGGAGATTCTTCAAAAAAATAAAAATAAAACTACCCTATGATCCAGCAATCCTGCTTCTGGGTATGTATCCAAAAGAATTGAAAACAGGATCTTTAAGAGATATTTGTACACCCACGTTTACAGCAGAATTATTCGCAAGAGTCTAGAGGTGGAAGCAATCTAAATATCCATCAATGGGTGAATGAATAAAGAAAGTGTGCTCTGTAAACACAATGGAATATTATTCATCCTGAAAAAGGAAGGAAATTCAGTGGCATGCTACCCAATGGATGAACCCTGAGGCTGTGAAATAAGCCAATCACAAAATACAAAAAGTGTATGATTCCGCTTGTAAGAGATGCCTAGAGTAATCAAACTCACAGAAACACAATGGTGGTTGCCAGGGGCTGGGGAAGTAGGGAAGAGGAGTTGCTTTTCAGTCGGTGCAGAGTTTCAGTCATGCAGGATGAGAAAGGGGATTTAGGAATCTGTTGCAAAACACTTTGAGTGTGGTTAATGATACTGTACGGTACAGGCAGAAATGGTTGGGAGGATGAATTTTAGGCTATGTGGTTTTTTGCCCCAATTTTTTAAAAGAAAAGAAGGTTGCAGAATCATATACACAGTAAAAAGTCAAAGGATTTTAAAACACAAAACAATGTCACATAGAGTTTATTTATAGATGCATACATATATAGTAGAAATACTAAAGCAGCATGAGAAAAATAAACACAAATCGATGTTGGCAATGACCTCTGAGAAGAGAGTGGTATGGTATGGGTCAGGTTTCCAGAGGAATAGTCATGTTTTATTTTTATTTCTTAAGATCTGGAGTGAAGTGGGTACATTTTTTAAAGATTTGTTTTCAAGATTTTTTTATTTTTCCATTTGTTTGAAAAACCTGATCATTTTAAATAAAATCCTGGAGGCTCCCTCCTGCTCCTGACCCCTGACCATCCCGGTCACCTCCCTGCAGCCAGGACCAGCAGGGCAGGCAGTGCTGGAACCTTCTGCTGCTGTCAGAGTAGCCTCCACACACTGGCATGTGCTTGTGATTATTGGAACTCATTCCTGGCTTTATTTATGCCACAGACAAAAATAATTCTCCCTTCCTGGGAGACATGTCATGGCTCCGGAATGTCTTGGGAGGAGAGAGCCAGAGGATAGGATTCTCAGGGCCACACGTATGCCTCTGCTTATCCAGACCATACCCAGGGCCAAGAGAGTGATAGACAAATGCCAGGCTCCTATTCCTTGAGAGCGAGGTCTGAGCTGGGATAATCCTTAGAGTCCAAATCAACCTGAAATATACATCAACCCTGTCCATCTCTGTTTCCCCCGAGGACCTCAAGTTAGTTGAGGTAACTCCACGGCAAGCCCAAATCAAACCAGAGTATAATTTAGGGGAGCGCAACTTCAGGCCAGACCAATCCCTGATGGTCCCTTTTTCCTCAGCATTCCCTGCAACAGAGCCTCACCTGCCTTTGGGGCACTGCTGTGACATTTGGGGTTTCGAGAAAGGCTCAGAGTCAGCCTCACTTCAGGGAAAACCCAGGCCTGGCCTGAACCCCACGCTTCCCCTGACTCCAGGACCTAGCCTGACCCACCTTCGAGATTTCATCTTGAGCCAGCCCCTCCCACTCCGGGGTCAGGAGTCAGTGTGGGCTGTACCCCCCGGGGTCAGGAGTCAGTGTGGGCTGTACCCCCCGGGGTCAGGAGTCAGTGTGGGCTGCACCCCCCGGGGTCAGGAGTCAGTATGGGCTGTACCCCCCGGGGTCAGGAGTCAGTGTGGGCTGTACCCCCCGGGGTCAGGAGTCAGTGTGGGCTGACTTCTGTGCAGGTGGCTGGCAGCAGGTCCCGGACACATGAGGACGTGGTGTGGTTTTCATGCTGTGGGAGGCACCCTCCTTTCCCTAGCAGAACCAAAGGCCTGGCTAAGCACCTGCGGGGCTGGTCTGCACTGCTGTACTTCCCTTCCCACTGATACTGTGGGAGGGTCACTACAATTCTCTTGGTCTTTCCTGGTGAACCTTCTGATGGACCTTAGGCACCTGCAGGTTGGAATGATAGGCTCTGGCCCCCTTTCCAGCTCTTCATTTTTCTTTCTCCCTGGGCTCTCCCAGGGTTCTGCATGGACTCCTTTACATGCAGCTCTGGCGCACAGGCCGCTGCCAGCTATAGAATCACTGCTGACTCACATACCAGGCTGTGAAAACACTCAGGACGAGCCTTAGAAAAGTAACAAGATGGTGATTAAACACGTAAATCAATAAAGCCATTAGGAGGAGGATGCGTAACCAAAACGCAAAGTAAGGAGAAAGAGGAAGGGACATCGGGCAAGGCCTCTCCAGCTACTGTCATTAGAGCAGAAATCTGAGAGAGGCAAGGGGCCAGTCAGCGGGAAGGGCACCCCAGGTGGGGAACGACAGGTGTGAGGTTCTGAGCACAGAGGGTGGAGCTGGGCTGGGCAAGACCAGGGAGGGAGAAAGAGGTCAGAGCTTTGAGCACAGAAAGAATGAGATCCTCGTCACTCTTAGGGCCAATGTTGGAAGCAGGGCCCCAAGTAGGAAGCCACTTCGAAAGTCCGGGGTGGTGACTGAGTTTGGGCAGTTTTCTTTACTGTGATGGAAGAGAACTGAGGGAAAGGTGGACGGGGGCAGGGACTGCTGGGGAAACTTAAATAATTTACTTTGATATTATTTATGCAAATGTTTAAAACAAACAGTGTATTTCTTATTTATGATCATTCCCATAAACAACATATTTAAAATATGAAAAGCATCGAATAAAGCGAACTTATCAGTGGTTGCCATTGGGGAGAGGGAGACAGGAGGGGAATCGCACTGAGGAATGGTTAAAAGGGGACATAAACTTTATATGTCATGGTTTTATGCCACAGAGATATGAAGCAAAAATCACAAGTTATTGTATTAGTATCTGTTTTTCCGGGTGGTAACTGCTGCAGTATTGGCTACAGTATTCTCTCTACTGTCTTTGGATTTTTTCTTCGCCAGTGGAGAAGTGGGAGAGCCATGCCCTGCACTGCTCGGTGGTTTCGTTCCCCAGGCACTTGCTGACTCTCTTCATGGTTCTCAGAAGCTCCCTGCCATGCAGGCAGGGCTGGCTCTGCCTCATCCTTTGGGTTTTGTGAGCGACTTGGCCAAGTCCACAGCCGGTAAATCTGGGCTGAGCTGGAACCAGGTTTCCCAGCTCCACAGTTCAGAGCTCTTTGTCCTGTGTCCTGGAGTCTCTAAGGTCCAGGAGACACCTCCACCTCCTGGAGGAAGATGCTGCCACCTAAAGTAGGTTTCCAGGGCGACCAGCTTCCCCAGCTGTTTGGAAAGAGGAGGGCTATTCAGGGCTCCCTGGTGGGCTTGCCACGTCCAGCAAGTCGAAGCCCGGTGGAGCCAATGAGTACTGGATGACTTCATTCATTCATGTAACAAGTATCTAGTAATCTTGACTATGATCCAGGCCCCCTGTGAAACAGACAAACCAGAGATAAATATTAGATCCCCTTGCATTTCCCCTGGGGGGTAAACGGAGATGTGAACAGAAGCCCTGGGCTTTCCTCTGTGGGGGAGGGTCCTCACCCCCACCAGAGCACAATCCCCACCAGAGTCTCCACAAGCTGAGCCACAGAAGCTCTGGACCAGTCAAGCCTGAGTCCCGTCTGGGGGCAGAAGGAGGGGGGACAGAGTGCTCCAGAGGCATCATTCTGTTCCTGCACCCTCCACCCTCCTTCCTCCTTGGTGTCTGGGCAGAACTTCCTTCCATTGCCCATCTCAGTTGTATTTCCTTCATTCACTCTCCTCCCCACTTTAAAAAAAAATTTTATTTTTTAAATTAGAGATGGATGTCACTATGTTGCCCAGGCTGGTCTTGAACTCCTGCCCTCCAGTGATCCTCCCACCTCAGCCTCCCAAAATACTGGGATTACAGGCATAAGCCACCATGCCTGGCCTCTCCTCCCCACTCATAATGTTTGTTTTTAAAGTTTGCATAAATAACATCCAAAATAAGTTATTTGTGCTCCCCCAACAGCCCCTGCCCCAATCTAGCCTTTCCCTTAGTTCTCCATCTCAGTAAAGATATCTGGGTCCTGTTAGTTACTGGACAGCTGCCCTTGGTTCCTTCCTTTTCCTCAGGCCCACGGCTCTCCTTTGAAACTACAGTGAGCTTGCCTTAGACTGAAGGCTTTCCCAGCACTTACCAAAAGGTTACCCAAGACTTACCAAAATGACCTATTTTACATACCAATTCCTCCCCCTGCACTCCTTATCCTGCTGTTTTTATCCAAAACACATATCACCTGGCCAGGCACAGGGGCTAACACCTGTAATCCCGCACTTTGTGAAGCCAAGGTGGAAGGATCACTTGAGCTCAAGAGTTCAAGGCCCCATGGGCAACACTGCAAAAGCCCATCTCTACAAAAAAATTCAAAAATTAGCCCAGCATGCTGGTGCGCATCTGTAGTCCCAACTGCTTGGGAGGCTGAAGTGGGACAATTGCTTGAGCCCTGGAGGTTAAAGCTCCAGTGAGTTGTGATTGCACCACTGCACTCCAGCCTGGGTGACAGAGCAGCACCCC
>NW_012106520.1:459434-471769 GCF_000951045.1 Mandrillus leucophaeus
TGAACCCAGGAGGTGGAGGTTGCAGTGAGCCAAGATGGTGACACTGCACTCCAGCCTGGGCAACAGAGCAAGATTCCATCTCACAAAAAAAAAAAAAAAAAAAAGAAAGAAAGAAAAAAGAAAAACAGATTGACTTACTTATCATGTTAGATGTTTGTCTGCCCCATCCCCACCACTCCCATAAAGACAGAGGGTTTTATCTATTTCGTACCTGCTGCATTCCCAGCGCCTAGAATAATGCTTGGCCCAGACCAGTCATTCGATAACTATATTTTGAGTAAACAGAGAGAATGTTATTTATCAGAAGCTACTAGAATTAGCCAGGCATGATGTTGGGCTCAACTTCTCAGGAGGCTGAGGTGGGAGGATTGCTTGAGCCCAGGAGGTTGAGGCTGCAGTGAACTATGATCACACCATTGCACTCCAGCATGGATGACAGCATGAGACTGTCAAAAAATAAATAAGTAAATAAAAGCAACCAGAATCCGAGCATGTGGACTTAGAGGCCTGGGCAGTGTGTAGGTGGTGGTACCTGGACACAGGTGTATGCAGGTGTGTAAGAATGAAGGCCACCCGAGAGCCTCCTGCATGCCTCCAGGTAGACCGGGTGTATGAACAAGACAAAGCTGCCAAGCAGGGACCCTCCTTGTAGGGGCCACCCCTCAGAGTAAAGAGGCTCTACTGGAGGTGACAGTGCCCAGGGGAGCTAGCTGAGGGAGAGCCAGCCTTTTTGGCAAGCCACCACAACTAAAATCGAGGCTGCCCTGCCAAGCCACACAAGTCTGAAACACACCGTGCTGTTTCTACGATGCTGTTTCCATAGCTCTTTAGGACCTGTTCATCTAAAGGCTGGCGGAGGCGAGAAATAAAATGGAAACTGACGCAAATGAAGCTTTTAGAGTGGGTTTTCTCTCTCTTGCTAAAGCCTCTCACTGCAGCTTGAATTCAGGATATGCACAAAGAGATATCGGAGGACAGTCTTTGGGGGTGGGTAGGGGAAGGGGTCACTCAAGAAATCAGCTTTTAAAATGCAATTTAATACAAATATTGATTGAATACCTGCTGTGTTCAAGGCTCTCTTTGGGGATGTGGGCTCTGAATCAGAGTAAGATGTGGGTAAGAAACCCTCTGAGGCTACAGCTGCCTCTGAGAGCCCTCGGAGGGGAGCCAGGAGAGGCCTCAGTTCATTTAACATGCAAATGTGAGCAGCATTCTCTCCAGGCAAAGCTTCATTGCTCCTGTTTGGTTTTAGCTTCTTCCTTCCCAGGGAATGAAGCTTCCCAAGAGAAAACCCACATTTTCAGGCTGCACTGTTGATTGGTCACGATTTCCCCACCCCCACATGCCCCTTCTTAGCTAGACTCCATTGTAATAGCTGGTGATTTCTCCCCGGTCCACAGGATTTCATGTGGTTCACCTACAAGCCTCATTTCATTTTATAGTCACTATTTTCTCAGCCTTCCCTACCAGCAGATGTGGCTGAAGTAGCTATTTCTCAGATTGGGTTATCCAGAAAGTATCTTTGATGTACAAAGGGCTATTTATTCTCTTCCACTATGCATATCCCGGGCTCATGCTAAGCTTTTATATTTTATTCATTAAGTCAGTCCTCAAAATCCTGATGACAGCTCAGGCAGTATATCAGAGAAGGAAACAACTTTTCCATTTTCCACCTGGGAGGTAGAGTTCCACGTGCCATCACCAGGTAAGGGCAGGGTTGCCTCTGTGCGCAGTCTCTCCACAGGCTGCTTTGCTGTCTTCATAGTTTGGGAATGGCAGGAAATAAGGATGGCTGAGCACCTGCAGCTGCTTCTTCCGGAGCAATCATGAGGTGGTTTCTGGTGTCCTGTCCTGACTCATACGTGCTGTGTTGCTTGTGGGTGGTGATGGCTGAGGTGTGGCCTTGTGCCTGGCTGGGTGGTCCCAACTTCTCTATTTCTGGCTGGGTGGCATCCAAGTCTCCTCTCTGGCCCTCCTGGAGATTCTTCAAATTCCCTAGAACAATGCAAGGAATTCATCCCTAGGTTAAACTAGACAGACAGGGCTGTTGGGATGGGAGGGGAGATTCCACCAGTTCCAATTAGTCCAATATTAAATTGTTCCTCCGAACAATGAACAATTAAAAAGAATGCTTGAGAGACAGACAGTGCCTGCGACCAGCTTGGGCTGTGGGGTTTTAGCCTGGATGTCACGTGAAAATTTTTGACAATTTTGTCTATAAAGCCTTATTTACTAACAATAGAATTTTAGAACCCATTACATGTAAAAAAAAAAAAAAAGAGAATCCAGATGGAAGGATGTGAAGTCAGCTATGGAGTAATTCACTTCTTAACTGGACCCTCATCTTTTAAAGGGCTTCAATCACCTACAAACTGTAAAATAAAAATAAAATTCCAAGCCTCCCAACTGACTGAATGGACCCTCCTCTTAGCCACGGAGACCCAAAGAAACCAGAAAAATCAGTTTAGGCCATGACAGGAAACAGGGAGGGTCGGACACACCTCATCACACCCTCCTCCTGTTGGGGTTCAGGCACAGCTGACCAGCATTAACATTAAATTAGAGATCTTGAGACAGACAAAACAGACTCCTAGTAGCAATAAGAGACTAAGCTTCAACCTGACCCCAGCATAGCGTCACATGACAGATAGCAGGCCCTGAGAGAAATCCAAGTATTTTACCCCAAAATAGATCCAGCTGTCTCATGTAGGGGAAATTTGCATTCTGTAGAGAATCTCCTTCCCTGACCAGGTCTCTCCAGGGTCTGACACCTTTGATAAGAGACAAATTCACATCCATTCTTTCTGTAGCCTGGAGGCTTCATGTACATGATAAGAATCTTGGCTTCCACAGTCTCCCCCAACCCACCTTTACCTTATTGCAAGCTGCTTTCAACTATTTAGGCAGAGCTTAGCCCTTTCAACCCATTGCCAATCAGGAAATCTGACTGGCAAATCCACCTTTCCAGGCCAAACCAATGTATACCTTATATATATTGATTTTTGTCTTTGCCTGTTCTGTCTCCCCAAAATTTATCAAATCAAACTGTAACCCAACCACCTCGGGCCACAGATTCTCAAAATCTTCTGAGGCTGTGTCAGGGGCCATGATCTTTAACCTCAGCCAAATAAATCTCTAAATTGATTGAGATCTGTCTCAGATACTTTTTGGTTAACAAAGCAAAGCCAATGGAAATAACTGGATTTTAGGGATGTGGAATAGCTTGACTCCCAGTCCAGCATTACTTGCCCTCGCTGCCGCCCAGGCAGGAGACCAGGCAGTGCACTGCTCAGACCAGCCGTCACCTGAGCACAGACCCACAGGCCTGCCCACCCTGCCAGGCCTTTCTGCAGCTCTTCCCAGGACTGCACGGACGGGCCTTGCCTCTTTGCCACACTGTGCCCACGAAGACAAGAACAGCTTCCAGAGGCTTCGCCTGTGCGAGGGTTGATTGTCACCTGTGAAGGTGTGTGTCCCACGTGGTGTCACAGGGCAGGGGGGAGCCTGGGTCCTCTGTGAGTAGCTGCATTTAAGAGCTGAGTGTGGTTGATGAGGCACACTGGAGGCCTCTCCTTTAAGGAAATCCAGTACAAGAACAGAGAGGGCTGAAGTAGGAGTGGGTGTGAGAGAGATAGTAATCTACTTCACAAAACTGTCCGCCTGGGCTTCGGAGAAACCACTCAGCCACATTTTCAGGATGATTTAATTCATTAAAAATTTCACTTATCACAACCTTTCTGGGACACATTTACTTAATGTGAGGTGTGAATGTAAGCATATGTAAGTAATTCCTAAATAGAAGCAATGAATCCGTAGACATTGTGACCCTAAAGAGGAATCTCCAGGCTTGATTTTGCAGGGGATTCTGGTGATGACTCATGAAAGAGTGGGACTTTGTAGAAAGCCTACTCCCTGGGGCACTGCAGGAAACCACCCAAGACGCAGCCCTATTACTATCGTCAGTGGTGAACAGGCCTGTCTGAGTCCTCTGAGTCCACTGAACTTCCTTCTAACACATTCTAAAATATTAGTTATCAAAGTACATATTCATCGGTAATTCTGGAAAATTCAGGAAAAGCCAAAGAAGAATATTAAGCATTTCTATTATTCAGGAATACCCACTAGTATTATATTTTTCCTTTTCTCTTTTTCTTTCTTTCTTTCTCTTTCTTTCTTTCTCTCTTTCTCTTTTTCTTTATTTCCCTTTCTTTCTTTCTTTTTCACTCTCTTTCTCTTTCTTTCTTTCTTTCTTTCTTTCTTTCTTTCTTTCTTTCTTTCTTAGCATGCTCCTTTCAACTGATAATATATAATAATTCTTTTTGTATGTTATTCATTATTTTTCTATAATGACTTGTTGAAATTTGGTTATTGGCTGGGTGCAATGACTCATGCCTGTAATCCCAATTCTTTAGGAGGCCAAGGCAGGTGGATTACTTGAGCCCAGGGGTTCGAGACCAGCCTGGGCAATATGATGAAACCCCGTCTCTACAAAAGTACAAAAAATTAGCTTAGCTGGGCATGGTGGCATGTGCCTATAGTTCCAGCTACCCTGAAGGCAAGGTGGGAGAATCACCTAAGTCCGGGAGATTGAGGCTGCAGTGAGTCATGATCATGCAACTTCCCTCCAGTCTGGGTGACAGAGTGAGACCTTATCTCAAAAATAAAATAAATTTGGTTATTATAACAGCTTTAATATTGATAGCATCTTTGTTTCACCACTTACGAGCCAACTATTTGACTGAATTAGATTCTTAGGGCTGCTGTAACAAATTATTACAAACTGGGTAGCTTAAAACAGCAGAAACTCATTCTTTCTCAGTTATAGAAACCGTAAGTCCAAAAATCCAGGTGTCAGCAGGGCCGTGTTCCCTCTGAAGGCTCAAGGGGAGAAACTTTTCCAGCCTCTCCCAGCTTCTGGTGGCTGTCCACATTCCTTAGCTTGTGGCCACATCACTCCAGTCTCTAACCCTGTCTTCACGTGGCCTTCTCCTTTTGTCTCTTATAAGGAGACTTATCATTGGGATTAGGGCCCATTCTTGTTTTTCAGTATGATTTCATCCCAAGATCCTCAACTTAATTGTATCTACAAAGACTCTTTTCCCAACCAAGGTCATATTCGCAGATCTAAGGGGTTTGGACACATCTTTTTGGGGCCACCATTTAACCAACTAAAATGACTTTGGGCAAATATTTTGACCTAAATCTCAGGTTCCTCACCTGTAAAATGGGGAGATTGTACTTGCTATCTCAAAGAGCTATGAGGATTGAATGGGTTGTTCTGTGTGAAGTACCTGGCACCTGCGTGGCACAGACTATCCACTCAATCATGGTAAACTATTTTAATAATTATTATTATTCACAAGTATCAACTCTCTTTCCTCGCAACAGTACTGTGAATAGGGAGAGGTAGAGGTCTTGAGAGAAAATAATCGCTGGGCACTGAACATGAAAAGGCATTGAAAGATGGCCTGAGCCTTGGTCTCCAAATGTCCTCACCTACCTGACAACTGAGAAAGAGCCATGTGCTAAAGATTTCTAAAGGTTTTTCCCCTCCATCCTGTAAGCCTAACTTGAAGAGCAAGAGTGGGAGGGAAGGGAAGGGAAGAAGAGAGAAGGGGAGGGAAGGGGAGGGTAGAGAAGGGAAGGAGAAGGAAGGGGACTAAAAGAAAGAAAAGAGAGAAAGGGAGCAGGGGGCACCAGGCTGTTCCTGAGCCTACTTATTCCTATTCATTTTCTGGATATTTTGAAAACCCACCCTGGGAAGCAATGGCTAGTGCACTGCACAGCTCATGAGTTTTGATCAGAAAAGGTATAGCCTCCTTTTGAGAAGAAGCCATGCTTGGGAAATGAGTCTCAGGGAGGGAGCCCAAAGGGAAGAGAATGCCCAACCATACCAGAGAGGAGGGAGGAAGAAGAGCCAAAATCAGGAAGGGTCCTGAGCCTAGCTCCACCTCATCTTGCCAAGTGATCTGCAGGGGGCCTCTTAGCTTTGTGAATTTCTTCTTAAAAAAGATCCTTCATACTGATTGCCTCCAAAGGCCACTAAAATAGACTCACAAAAGATCTCACAAGGGACAAAATGAATGTGCTCCCTCTGGAAGAACCGGGCCACTCTGGGAAAGTTTGGGGCTCCAAGCCTTGCTCACTGCTTCAGCGTTGTTTCTGTGAGTGTGTCTTCTTGGTGAAGCTCAAGCTGCCTTTCACATTTGCCCTTCTCTGAATTCCAACACCCGACTCCACATGCATGGAGGCAAATGTAATGAGGGGAAATGTGATCTGTGTCTGGGATGGATCTCCTCCTGACTCATCAAAGTGTGGTTTTGTCACGGTGGAAGGAGTTGGCTTGCCTGCACATCCCCTCTAACTCAGAAAGTCCTTGGCCAGTGCCAGGGTTCAGAGGAGTTGGGGGGAGCCCGTGGATTCTGACCTTGCAGCAGTTCTAGCTCGGGTCACCAGGTTCATGGCTCCACTCTCCGGTTCTAACTTGAATCCCTGCCCCAGCCTCCCGCTCTCAGCACAGAGCACCTTCTCCATGTCATTCCCTGCTTCAAAGCCTTCATGGTCAGTGTCTTCGATTGCAAACACCCTTTGCATACATGTCAAAACGACCCATGTGTTGCACACTGATCAGAAAATATCAGCGGTGGCTCCTCTCCCTGCAACAGGAAATGTTACAATGAGCACCACACTCAGATCTGCCAAACGTAGAAACTACGATATCAAACAGGCATAGAAACAGTCATACAATCTGCTCCTGTAACCTCAGTGAGGTCCTGTTCTCTGTCCTTTGTGGCTCCCCGCAAGCATCCTGCATGAAAGATCCACTCTAAAGCAGATGCTGTAGGAGTTCTGTCAGCAAGCTGTCTGTAGGGGTCGGTGAGTCCTCTGTGAAGGATGAACTGGGGTGGGGCAGAGGACCAAGCAGAGTTCTCCACTGACAGCTGCACTCCAGGGGTGGGCAACTGAGCGTGCTGTGTCTTTACACCTCACTGTGTAATGGGGCAAGTACTTATACAACCCACATGTCCTGAATCCCACTATTTCGCCAATGAAAAATTGACATTGGAAGTACTTGCTAGAGCCTCCTGTGAGTGTTAATTCTTGAATGCTTACTAACTGATCCTAAGCTGTGAAGCTAACTTCACACATAAACATGTCACAGGGTTCACAGTGGTCTATTCTGAAATATATGGCAAGCAATGCCATGCAATGATTTGGCCCTAGCCAACTTCTTCCAGTTTATCTCCAATTACTCCTTACGTATGCACCACCAAACTCAAGTGAAACTGTCCATGGTAGCCTCCAAAGAATCCAGAACTACCGAGGAAGAGAAGGCACTAACACACAGAGAGAGTTTAACAATAAAACAAATGCAGGTGAATCATACAAATAGAGGTCAGATAATGGTGGATGAGGTATCGCTGCCCCACACAAGTAACTTGAGTCTATCCTAGTTGTCAGGCTGTCTGTGATCATCCTTTCCTTTCTATTAAAAAAAAATTTAAATCACCCCCGCCCACGTCTCCCACAGGACTGTAGGACATTCCGTGCCTTTCCCAGGACTTCCTGGTAATACCAAGTGACGCCTCCCTACTCTCACTCCAAATTCCTGCTCTTATCACAACTCTCATCATCTGGAGCTTCTCTCTCTCTCTCTCTCTCTCTCTCTCTCTCTCTCTGTCTCATTCGCTTGCTCACTTTTCTTTCTTCTTCCTCCAGGGTGGACACAGCCTCCTCCCCTCTATTCTCTAAATACAACAGGCAGTGTGCTACTGGGCCCAAAGTCTGTCACTGACAGTGTAGGATTAGGAAGATCTGAGACTGAACGTTGGATTCAGTATTCCTGTGGTTCACGGGTTACGTCCGCTGCCAGCGACTCGCACACTGACCTCCTCTGTGTGGTGCCAGCGGCCACCATATTGCTGGGACTCCTGATCTCCACAGGGAGCCTGCTGGCCTTCCACCTCACCAGGTCCCAGGGCCAGATCTTTGGTCTCTCCTGCTACCACATAGAAAACAGAACATTATGCAAACAACTGTCTGTCTCAACCTCTCCTATACAGACAAGGCAAAGGTTAACCTTTGAATAACCAAAAAGCCATTAAGGGCTAGGCATGGTGACTCCTGCCTGTAATCCCAGCACTTTGGGAATAAGAGGCAGGAGGATTGCTTGAGCCCAGGAGTTTGAGACCAACCAGGGCAACATAGTGAGACTTCATCTCTACTAGAAATAAAAAAGTTAGCGGGGCATGGTGGCATGCCCCAGTAGTTCCAGCTACTCAGGAGACTGGGGTGGGAGGATTGCTTGAGCCTGGGTATTTGAGGCTTCAGTGAGCAATGATGGTACCACTGTACTCCAGCCTGGGTGACAGAGCAAGACACTGTCTTAAAATTAAAAAATGCCATTAAGATGTTTCACGAACCCAAGAAACATTTCCTCCCTAAAAGCAACTGTCCCAGACCAGAATTGCTTCATCTCCCAAAGTGGGTCTGGGGAGCCGCATATTCCTAAAGGTGTGCTAGCTAATCATAATTTTAAACTTATTTTGTTTTCATTGCAATACTCTAAAAATTCAAAATAAACTTATCCTGATCATCTGGGTGATCTAGGAGACTTTAGTAGCAGTGTTAGTGTTTCTACTTATGACCAGGTTGACACGAGTGCCTGCCTAAAGCCCTTAACTAATAATGCAGGGTGGCCTCCCTTGATCTGAAGACCCTGAAGGTCTGAAACACTCATCCCAGGATCCAAAAGAATTCATTTTCTTTTCTTTTTTTATTTTTATTTTATTTTATTTTATTTTATTTTATTTTTGAGAGAGAGTTTCACTCTGTTGCCCAGGCTGGAATGCAGTGGCGCAATGTCGGTTCACTGCAACCTCTGCCTCCTGGGTTCAAGCAATTCTCCTGCCTCAGCCTCCCGAGTTGCTGGGATAACAGGCATGTGCCACCACACCTGGCTAGTTTTTTTGTATTTTTAGTAGAGACAGGGTTTCACTGTGTTAGGCAGGATGGTCTCCATCTCCCAACCTCATGATCTGCCCCCCTTGGTCTCCCAAACTGCTGGGATTATAGGCGTGGGCCACCACGCTGGGCCAGAATTCATTTTCTTTACAAGGACTGTACAGAACTTTCAGTAGAGCATGTATACTAGAGTGAATATAGAGAGAGAGTGACTAAATATATATGCTGTATATATTATATATATACACACACACAGTGTAGATATTATAGTGATTATACTCCCAGATCCTAAAATGTGTGTGTGTAGATATATGTACACACACTGTATATATACTACAGTGAATATATATAGTGACTATATGAGACACACACACACACATCCACAGAACATAGCTTTTTTTTTTTTTTTTTTGAGACGGACTCTCACTCTGTCACCAAGGCTGGAATGCAGTGGCACAATCTCTGCTCACTGCAACCTCTGCCTCCTGGATTCAAACAATTCTCTGCCTCAGCCTTCCCGTAGCTGGGATTATAGGTGCCCACCACCACGCCCAACTAATTTTTGTATTTTTTTTTTTTAGTAGAGACAGGATTTCACCATCTTGGCCAGCCTGGTCTTGAACTCCTGACCTCTTGATCCACTTGCCTCAGCCTCCGAAAGTGCTGGGATTACAGGCGTGAGCCACCGTGCCCGGCAAAGTATAGCTATTATAGTGAGTATATTCCCAGATTCAGAAGCCGGGCACTATGATGTGTTTGTGTATGCTTATAGATATATATATCAAATATGGCACATATATTGTCACCATATATAAGTGGGCAGCTTCAGGAGGCAGGAATAGCCCCCTGCCAGATTCACTTTCCTCCCTCTACACCATTGTTTGTGCCTTTCTCCCAAGTCATCCCACTCCATTCCCATCTATCTGCTTATCTACAACCCAACTCATGTTCCACAAGCCACCTCAGCAAGCTTTTCCAGTGTGAAATCTCCCCCTCAGGCTGGGGTGGCCTGTTCAGCTTCTGATCATAGGTTACTGTCATTCCCCAAGGCCAGGAAAGGCAATTATAGTTCACGGAACACACCTGGGAAGACAGAGAAAGCTCAGCTCTCTGGATGCCTTAAAGTGCCCCAAATACTTTGGCCTCATTTTTTCCTAGAACTTCTTTTTCTGTATTATTTGCGTGTCATTTGGCTTATGCATTCATTAAAGAAACCTTGGATTCCTCTCGTGTTTCACAAAAAGTCCATGAAAGGCATGTATTTGACTGTTTCTGGGCAGATTTTTTTTAAATTCCATTTCTACTTACACATTGGTATTTTCGCACACCCCCAAAGCGCTGATGCTTATGCTGGTTTGTAAAGGATGAGTGGAAGTTGGATAGGTGGACAGCAGGCAGAAAGGGTTGGCACTCCAGGGAAAGGAACAGCATGTGGAGAGGCACAGAGGCGTGGAACAGCACATCTTCATTAGCTCCACATGGCTGGGCAAGAAGCAGCAAGCTGGATGGTCTGAAGAAAGGAAGCTGGCAAGGAAAGCAGGGTGTAAATTACAAAGGGCATGTTCCCACGCAAAGGAGCAACTTTTGTAGTTGATGATGGGACCATCGGAAATATCTAAGCAAGGTAGTGACATGTTCATTGTTTCCTTGGTGTTAGTAAGAAAGAGGCTTGGAAGCGCACAAGAGTTATGGCATGGGGACATGGTCCAGAGACTCCCATATTTCAATTTTTATATCACCCCAGAATGCCTGCTCTATTGCACCTTGAACTGGAGCTGGCTGGTTTAACACCTGTGTTGGGGGCTGCCTTTCACCTGGGTTTCTGGCTCATGTCCTTGAGGACAAGGATTGTTCCTCAGGCTTCTGTGGATCTCCTCCTCTGCACCAGCTCAGCGCATCGCTCTCTCATTTTTTGGTTGGTTGGTTGGTTTTGTTTTTGATGAATCACTCAGTCTGCTGAAAGTACCTTTGATGACGGGTTTGGATGATTATATTAGATTTCTATTCTCACTCTGGTTATTTGCACCCAAACAGAGCCAAAGGTTAAAATCCCAGTACTACTATGGGTCTCTTAAGAGAGACCTTGGAAAATCATTGATTTCTCTAGACCATTATTTTCTCCCTAAAAGATGAGATGGTGTCCCCATTCCTCGAATGCCATTATGGAATCAGATAGACGGAGTACTGATTAGAAGGACATTACAGTCCAGTGTTGGAAATTGACCATTGACTTCTCACTCAGGAGATATTTTCTCATCCCCTACCGCCACCCCCATTCCCCCAGGAAAATGCCAGTCTTTCCCCCAGAGCACTGCCTCTCTCCACCCTATCCCAAGCTTCATCATCTCCTTGACAGCCCAAGGAGACAGGTCAGAGGCTGCCATTTATCACCCAGGAATGTATGTCTGTGATGTATCATACAGGGCTTTTTCCCCACCCCGCTCACCTTCCTCCAACCCCAGCGCCCTGTGTCATCCACCTGGGTCAGCAGCATCTTCGAATGCCTGCTGTGTGATGTCAGTCCTTGCGAACTGACCTGAAGTGAGGCTGCGAGTCTTATTTTCTGGGGTGTTGCCTGTCACTGTTCCCTTCTTACTGTGGGGACCCAGCCCAGGGGCTGACCTGGACTTTCAGAGACCCTCCAGGGACAGGTGCTGAGGGAGAGAGCACAGCACCACCCACAGGATCAGCTCTGGTCTAGCTGGGTGTCCATGTGGAGCCATAATTTGCACCCACGGCCCATGACCCCTGGATAAAATGGAGCTGGGAGGCGGGGCATTGTATATTCCTACCACACTACCTCCCAGCACCCAGCACACTGCTTGCTACCCAAAAACTGCTCAATTAATGTTTCTTAAACCAATAACTGCTGAACTACTTTTGACCTTGCCAATTTTTTGTGTTGTCATCACCCATTAGACTTGGCTTTGAAAAAGAATGAGTAATTAGTAACAAATGTACTCCCTGTAAGCCAAGGTACCAAACATGAGTTTCCATTAAAAACGCTTACTTTCTATAACCACATTAGCATTGTATTAGCAAGAGAGTGTTTCACTTAAAACTGAAATAACATTGAGATCATTGGTTGTCCAAGGATTTCTCAATTCCAGCTATCAGGCCTCCTCTGTAAACCTCGGAATTGCTATCTAAGCCTACAGAACTTTATGTTCTGATATTCTTAAGCAAAGAGACCTTTTAAATGGCCAACTGCTATTTGGAAAACTGTCTAAGTTGATTGGAGAGATAATTATCTATTTTCCTTCAGTTTCACTGGAAGAAATGTGAATTTGTTGACCAATTATTGCTTACTATGGTAATAGGTACATATTTTCCATTATCGTCACTTGTTGCATACCACATAAAACTTATAG
>NW_012106520.1:472812-508502 GCF_000951045.1 Mandrillus leucophaeus
GTGTGCCCATGCCAGAGCAAGACCCTGTCTCAAAAGAAAACAAAAGAAAAGGCATGAGAGAGATGACTTTCTCTTCACCATGTGAGGACACAGCAAGCAGGTGCTGTCTGTGAACTAGGAGGCCAGCCCTCACTAGACACTGGATTTGCCAGTGCCTTGATCTTGGATTTTGCAGCCTCCAGAACTGTGAGAGTAAACGTTTGTTATTTAAGCCACCCAGTCTATGGTATCTGCAGTCAGTTTCCTGACAATGGACACCTCTGCTGGAGAATAGATGTAGAAAGAAAAGAGTGAAACTTAAATTCATCAGCTGAGCTGATGTTTTTATTTTTGCTTTTTCCGGTTTTCTTGCCACCATTAGCATCTCATCAGCTTGGAGTTGATCTCAAGGTTTTTTCCAGATGGCTGGGTCTACCTAAATGTATTAATGCAAGTGGAAATGTGGCTGTTGATCCTCAACCCAAGCCCACAGAAACAGAAATGTGCAGCCAAATTGAGAGACTCCTGGCCAATCACCATTCAAGAAAAACAAGGCTGACTGTTCGGTAGGACAAAAAAGCCTTGACCTCACTTGCTAAGGCTAAGGCTAGTAGGAGGGCCAAATTCAACAGCCCAGCTGCAGCCTCCTTTGCTCTGCCCTCCTCCCCACCCTCTGACACAGCAAGAAACCTGGTCAATGGAGGGCGAGGGTCAGGGAGCTGTGAGCCGTGTTTAATTTGGCTTTTTGAACACGTAGCACCCTAGTATCCTGCCATCTCTGGCCAGATTTTATTTAAAGCAACTCATCTTTTCCATTTCTCCCATCATCTCTGCATATGTCTTCTTTCTAAAATGTGGATTCATTGATTATGTATAATAATGATCAGAGTCACCATTTATGGAGCGCTTAGCATACAACGGGTCCTACGACAAATCCTAGACCTAGATTATCATGTTTGACCCTCCCAACAGCTCTTAACAAGGAGGTACTGTTATTGTGCCCATTTTTCACAAGATGAAACTGGGGCTCAGAAAGCACATAATATGTTGAAGCTGGAAGTCGCAGATCCAGGAATTGCATTCAGATGGTCCAAGTTTAGAATCTGTGGCTTGCCCTCTGCAATTTTTAACACAATTGCTTGGTTTGTTCATTTTCTCTTCCCACAAACTCTTATTGTGGAGTGTTCAGTGCTGAACATTTTGTCTGTCTCCTTGATTACGGAGCATGGTGGTCCCAGCTAAGCCTACGTGACCACATGGGAGTCTGGGGACTGGGGAACCTGGAAAGATTTATTTGCACAGCTGATCCACTTAGGCATTTCTAGATTTCACCTGAAGGGGAAGCAGGGACAGTTTAGGTGGCTCAAGCCAATGGGAAATGGAGGGGACTTTGTGCCTGTGTCCCAGTGTGGCTCAAGGACAGGAGGCGAAGCAAGGAGTATGAAGCATTCAGTCCAGCCTGTGGGGTTCTCAGGAGGCACTTTGTGAGGTTGGAGTTCAATCAATGCTGTTTCTGGGCCCCCAAGACCAAGTGAACCCACAGTTGGTGGAGGGCCTTTCCGTCATCTTCCACCTCCAGCAGATTGTGGACGGGGCAGGGTTATATTCAAAATATTTAATGCCCAGCATGATGTTAAAGCCAGCACTAAGCAGCCATAACTAACGCACCCAGCTGTAAACAGCTGGTACACCCACCCCAGAGTGTGGCTGCCGACTGTCTGCCCTGGACACAGGCACCCAGCAGTTCCTGGGGGGAAAGCAGCAGTGTCTGGATGATGTGAATTCAGGTGAGCACACCTGAGACAGCATTGGGAGGACACTGAGGAGGGGTCAGAACCTTCCAACTGAGTGTTAATGTGGATGGTTAATGTGGATGGTTTTTCTGGATCTTCAGGCTGGTGACACCTGGGAATATTTGGATTATAATTAGAAAGCTGAATTAAACAACCATCTCCTGAGGTTATGGGAGAAAAACTGATTTTCTAATTGGTCACTTTCCAGACTAGTTTTGTGCAGTCCCTCACCCCGAACCGCCCGCACTTACACACTCACATCTCTTCCCAGCCCCCACCCCTGAGTCTGTGTCTTACTTTCCCTAGATGTTCATGAATGATGGCAAGTGTAAAAAGGGTGCAGTTTCAGCCTCACTCAGTTTCCTCCATGTGATAAGATGCCTTTGCTTTGTCTACATTTCAGACACTGTTCAACAGGAGAGCACCCAGTGATCTGGAGGCAGTATGATGGCCGGGCGCCTGGGACCAGTCCCTGGGTGTTGGCTGTTCATCCCTTTCTCACTGTAAAATGAAACTCATTCCATTTTAAATGTGATCTTGGTAGGTTGTTTTTTTTTTCTTTTACCACCTGGCCTACCATCCAGGACACAGCTGTGAATTGGCTGTTTGCTGATTTTTTCTTTTTAAACTATTCTTTTGAAACTCTTCTTGGCCTCCCAAAGCCAATAGATCTACGCAGACGGGCAGAGATAACGAAATTGTATCATTTGATCACTCTCATTGCCCAGTACCCTGAGGTTTGGGCCAAACCTCAGGGTGCTTGCTCTTGAAGAGAACCCGTCTCTCCTTTATCAACATTCTGAAGCCAAACTACAGCTTATCTCTCAGGGATCTGAAAGTCATTTGCTCAGAGGAGAGGGCCTGGGGAGTTGGACAAAGCAGCTATTCTACCTTTAGAAAGGACTCTTCACAGCTCTGGACATCTGAGTCTGTTGCATTGAAGGGAAGTGTCCAGGGCAATGGGTGAGGGTGGTTCCTTTGAGGAGTGCAATGGGATCTCTTATTCCCCGCTGGGAACAAGCAGAGGGAATGTTGATTTTGCATTACGTGTATACAGGGCATGGCGTTATTCGAGCACCCTTCCTCCTCTCCCCTGCTACAGAATACAGCACAGCTGTGTCTGTTTCTAATCAGAGAAGGGCACCCTTTCACTCTGTGCTCCAGGAACTGACTTGGCAGGTGAGTTTCCCAGGCCAGGGCAGATGCAGGACTTTCACTGTGAAGTTCTGAAGGGCTGCTCTAAAAAGGGACCCAAACACGACCCAAACCAGGAGCGTCCTGCTTCCAACGCTGCGACAAGGGACTAGAGGACTGCAAGGCCCCTTACTCAGTGGCCTGAAACCTGCTGAGTATGAAGACAACCCAGGAGACTATTCGAATGTAGATTCCTAGGTCCTGCCCCAGGGCTTTCAGCTGAGTAGGTCTGAGAAGGAGCCCAGGAATCTGAATTCTTAACAAATCTTACCCAAGGAATTCTCATAGACAATCAGAAGATTGCAAAGAGTAATACAGTCCAATATTTCTCAGCCACTGTGGCCCCTTTCAAATGCTCTCCAGAGAGAAGGACATGAGATTTTTGGAAAAGCTCCCGGTGATGCTGAAACCTTCCCTCACCCCCTACCTTCCTGCTATTGGACTCAGGGATCGAGAAAGAGAATGTTGGTGGGGCATGGTGGTTCACATCTGTAGCCCCAAGATGTTTGGGAGGCCAAGGGGAAGATGCTTGAGGCCAGGAGTTCAAGACCAGCCTGGGCAACGTAGCAAGACCCCATCTCTACTAAAAAGGTAAAAAATTAGAGGATTCCAGTGGTGCACACCTATAGTCCTAGATACTAGTGAAGCTGAGGCAGGAGGATTGTGTGAGCCCCCGTGTTTGAGGCTGTCCTGAGCTATGATGACACCCCTGTACTCCACTCTGGGCACCAGAGTAAGACCCTGTCAAAGAAAAGAAAGAAAAGGAAGGAAGGAAGAGAGAGAAAGAAAAGAAAGAGAATGTTTGCAGATGTGGCCCTGAGGCCACACAGGCTGGAGACCCACACTCAGTGCTCCCCCAAGCCAAAGGTGGGACCAAGCCTCCAGGGCTGTTCATGGCCTAGCAGTCCATAGGGCAGACTGCGGTTAGAGGCAGGCTCTGGGGCAAGGGGAGGCTGAGGGAAGCGCTCAGCCCCACTCTGCACAGACCGGCAGTGGAGATGCACCCTGATCAAACTAGGGGGTGAAGGATGGCAGTCAGGGGGTCGTAACCACAGCGATGACCAGTCCTGACGCCCGCACAGTGCACACCGGCACCAGCCTCACCAGTAGCAGGAAACAGCACTGAGCTCCCCTCCAAGCGTGTTCATGATGTGGCTGGTCTGGGAAGCAGGGGTTTCCCAGAGCAATGTGCAGAGTGTGGAGCAGAGACTCACTCCGTAGGAAGCCAGGGGAGCAGCCTCTTCCCTAGAGCTTTGGAAGAGCCTGGGTTAAAAGTTAGTTGGGTGCTCGGAGGGCAAGGAAATGCAGAGAGAAGTCAAGCCGCCTGGAAAGAAGGGTCCTGGGAGCTCAGCCGAGCTCATTAACTTTTAAAGCTGTTCTTGCCCCTCATCTCTCACAGCACCTTTCCCCAGGCGGCCTGAATTGCACAGCCCTGCCCGGAAGCTACTGCTGCTGCTTGGGGCCATTCGCCCCGTCAGTCCTTCCCAGAACCCAGCCGTCCCCCCAATGCCTGAAAAAGGAAATGCAGCTTCCAAAGGCACTAGGCCCACTACTGGGAAAATGCTTAAGACACTGACACTTTAAGTTAAGCTCCTGGAAGGGGAAAACTCAGGGGAGCTCATTAAACCTCCCAGGTAAAAATGCTGTAATGGAAAAGGCTGGGAAACTGACAAGCAAAAAAGTGTGACCCTTTCTCAGGTTTGACGCCGAGGCTCTGGCCAGCCTGGCCCTTATCCTTCCACCCCCTGGGGTCCTGTCCACCAAGGAGTCGGAGTCAGCACTGGCCCGGCTGGGCCTTCTAAGTGCAAGGAGGCTGTTCCAGGCTCCCTTGGGGTATAAAACATTTACGAGTCGGCAAATTATGGTTACACAGATTTGTGATTTAAGCCAGTAAGCCATGGTTCGGCCCCATGATCAGCCTTTCCAGTTCCTCTTTGTTTCTTTGTTCTGTCAGCCCTTGGCAGTGCGGAGCGACAGAAATAACCTGACCTCCCAGTTCAGCTGCTAGGAAGCTGTGTGGGGCCAGGCACAGTGGCTCACACCTCTAATCCTGGCACTTTGGGGAGGATGAGGCAGGAGGATCTCTTGAGCCCAGGAGCTGTAGTTTATAGCGAGCTATGATCATGCCACTGCATGCCAGCCTGGGTGACAGAGCAAGACCCAAAAAAAAAAAAAAAAAAGAAGCTGTGCAATCTGGGCACCTCAGGCGCTCTCCATCAAATGCATAAATTTCCACTAGGAAACCTGTTATTCCTTCCAGCTTCAACATTCAGCAGTCGAACACAGGAGAGAAGCAAAGTTGAGGTTGCAGGTAGGTTTCCAGCATAGACCAGTTCTCCTCCTAGAAATCAGCTTGCAGCATCTCAACTGCTTCCCAAGCTGCCTTTTCTAAGCTTCTGTGGTTACTTCTACAAAACTAGGCATTACTATTGCTTTGAGGTATTTGTGAGAGTCAGACAAAGGTTTGTATTTACCAGAGTTCTTAGCTGCACGCAACTGGAATCAATACTAGCTAGTTAAAGCAGAAAGAGTAATTTATTAAGAGATCTAGACAACTCATAGAATTTTCAGGAAGGCTGAACATGAAACAGGCCATAGGCACAGCTTTCAGAAGATGGCTCCTCTTCCAACATCACTGGGACCTCACTGCTTCTGCAGTTATAGGCCACGGGAGTTGCACAAGAATGAAGAACTAAGTTCTTTCCCAAGCCGCCACTACTGGAGGCTTCATGTCAATCTAAGCTAAAAATATTCCTAATTAACAGCACGTTTGACTTCATCAAGTGTCCCAAACCCTAAGAATGTATTTCTTCTCATTTTCCATGGGAATTCAAACTCATCTCTTCATTCATTTAATTTGTATTGATTGAATACCTTCTGTGTGTTTGCTCTACAAATTTGATCAATGAAAGACTGAGCCATGCTCTCATGCAGCTAAAAGACCCAGTGAAGAATCACAGCCCTCAGATGTAAGTGCCTCGTAGAGATTATCCCAATATGCCACCAGACCACTAATGCTAGAGCACCTTACCCAGCTGGGCAAAGGATGGGTAAGCTTCCCAAAGAAGCCACCTCCCAACTAAGCCCTAAAGGAAAAAGGGAGTTGCCAACTGGCACACACAATATAAGCCCAGGAGCAGCACATGCACAAATTTGGCAATGCACAGAGCTGATGCCTTGGAGAGCTGTAAGAAGCGACTATTTGAGAAAAGATTGGATATCAGACCAAACAAAGGCCGGATCGCTGGAGGTCCTGTACAGCCATGTGAAGAAATGTGGATTTTATCTTCAGGATAGTGAAGAACCATTGTGTGATTTATTTAAACAATTGATCAGATTTGCAGTTTAGAAAGCCCCGTCAGGGCCAGGTGAGGTGGCTCACCTGAGGCTGGGGTAGGAGAATCACTTGAGGCCAGGAGGCCAGCACCAGCCTGGGTAACATAGCATGACTATCTCTACAAATAAATTTTTAAAAATCAGCCAGGCATGAGGGTGCGTGCCTGTAGTCCCAGCTACTCAGGAGACTAAGGCAAGAGGATGGCTTGAGCCCAGGAGCTGGAGGCCGCAGTGAGTTATGATAGCACCACTGCACTCCAGTCTGGGTGACAGAGGGAGACCCTGTCTCAAAAAAAAAACAAAGAAAGAAAGCCCTATCAGGCTGCACAGTGCTTGGTGGAGGGGCAAGTCACTGTCACGGTGACTTAGTGGAGAGAGGGGTGCTGTAGGGAGTAGACATGGGGCTGGTTTCCATGTGGAGGCTGTAATCGACATGGCGTGGGGAAGGATGAAGGCTGGAGGTGTGGAGAAGTTGTCAGTCTCAGAGAGAGGCAGGTCTGGGGAAGATGATTACTTCCGTCACATGCATTTCTTGGGTTTAATTCCAATAACTCAGTGTGGGATTTTTTTGTTTGTTTTTGTTTTGTTTTTTGAAACAGAGTCTTACTTTGTTACCCAGGCTGGAGTACAGTGGTGCAAACTCAGCTCACAGCAGCCTCGACCTCCTGGGCTCAGGGGATCCTCCCACCTTAGCCTCTGGAGTAGCTGGGACTACTGGCGCATGCCACAACACCCAGCTATTTTTTTTTTTTTTTTAGAGATGGGGTCATGCTATGTTGCCCAGGTTGGTCTCAAACTCCTGGACTCAGGCAATCCTCCTGCCTTGGCCTCCCAAAGTGTTGAGAGTTAGGTGTGAGCCACCTTACCCAGCCTCCAGTGTGGGATTTTGTGTGAGTAGTAAACACATTCACGAGTGTGGGCTTTGTGGCCCCTCTGAGTGGGATGTCTTCACGTCACTGCCTAGAGATAAAAATAATTGCTCTGGCTCCTGGAAGCCTTTTTGCTTACTTACTGGCGTCTTGGTCAGTTACCAGATCAGCAGTACCCTGTGGATAGGAGATATGCCACTGTGCAGTATTTTCATGGTTTAAAAAACATTTTGACACATTGTTTAAACAAAGATTACCACAGAAAACAGGGTAAGATTAAAATCCTGACAACTGGAGTCAGACTCTGGAGTTAGATGGAAAAACTGTACTGCTCATTCCCCAAACATGGATGCAAGACGGGGCCGGCTGAGTAGGCATACCTGCAGCAGGTGGGAGCCACGCCTGGTGACCCCCACCCCGCCTCCCCCAACCACATCCGCAGGGACAGGCATTCTCTTCCAAGAATAATGCCATGCTATGCTACTAGAAGAATGAGTGAGTATTCAGGAGACCCTGTCTCTACAAAAATACAGAAATTAGCCAGACGTGGTGGTATATGACTGTAGTCCCAGCTACTTGGGAGGCTGAAGCAGGAGGATCACTTGAGCCCAGGAGCTTGAGGCTGCAGTGAGCCATGATTGCACCACTGCACTCTAGCCGGGGCAACAGAGTGAGATCCTATCTCTAAAAAAATACAAAAAAGAATGAGTATTTAGTGGTAGAGTTTGGAAGGACAACAGCACAGTTAAAAAAAGACTTAAGTTCTCTGGGCCAAGAGAAAGGAGCAAATGATGGGCACCACTCTCTCTTTAGAGTACACTTTCCTGGCTCAGCTGTCCTCTTTTTCTCCTCCATTTCCACCAATTCTGGGCTAAAGGCTTTTCCTCTACCCTCCCACAGCATCCTCCCTGAGCCTTCAATCAAAGCACCTACGATGCTATCTTTCTGTCTTTCCCTGAGGGCTGGGACCCATTGCATTTCACCCATTTATCCCCATGGCCTAGCATATGTCTAGCACAACACAGCAATTAAATAAACCCTGTGGAATAAATTAATTGTGGAATAGCCTGGTTTCCATGGATGGTTATACAGGTTGTGCACTGCACAACCATGTGCAACATTCCTGGAAAAAGACAGGAATTTATTGATTGGCTGGGCGTTTTGAATAGCCAAGGAAAAGTATTTGACCATTGCATGCCCTCTACCTGGGAAAAATCACATATCCTAACAACTTCTTAGGCCTTACCGCATGGTCGCATGGGGTGACATTCATACGGTTTCTCCAGCTCTCCAGTCTACCCACAAAGGTGATATTGTTTAAAGGGGCAATCTTTCCTTGACTTCCACCAGTCTTTTCTTAACTTGACCCAGGTAATCTCTTTCACTGCTTACCAAAGATATTTCAGCTCCAGGTATGCTGTTTGCAGAATGGTGACATATTCCATTAGGCAGGCAGGACCTAACAAATATCCTCTCTGAAGCCATCAGAAATTGTGCCAGTTAAACCTGGGCCTGGCAAGATCCCCAGGCCCTAGCGTGTCTCAGACTGCCCAGCGCTTGCTCTCTGCCATGTCTCAGAACACCCACCATCAGGACTAGCCAGGAAGAAGGAAGAGTTTTCATCACAAGCACACTGCGACGGAGGGGGGCGTATGTTGAGTTCCCCTCAAGAACCATCCAGCGGCACAAGCTTCATGGAGACTAAGGGATTTTTCTAGGGTAACTGGTTTTCCAGCCTTATTATTCAGGTCATAAGAGAATCACAGATGTTAGGTCTGGATGCAAGCGTTAGAAACCATCTGGCATCCCCCTCGCTTTACAGATGAGGATGCAGAAGCTCAGGGACACAGCCAAAGCTCAACTATCCATGGAAGTGACAGGCACAGAGAGTCAGAGAGATGAAAGCTCAGGAGGGCCTGTCACCACCAACTCTTTCCACCAGACCTGTGCAGAGGAACCTAACTTAGAAGTCAAACCTTTTGGAGAACTCTTCCAATGTACCCATCACTCCCCACAGCCCCTCCACATCATGCAGGCAGGCTGTGTGCTGTTAGAAAATGACATTCTTACTCAGAACTCCAGGCCTTCGCTTCTGCAGTTCCTCCCACCAGAAATACCTTTTCCCTCCTCTCTAGCCAGATCTTATGTTTCTTTCAGGGACCAGCTCCAGTGCCACCTTTGAGAGGGACCTCCCTTCTTTTTATCCTACAAAGTGGATGATTCCCTCCTTCACACTCCCCTGAAGGTGACAAACTTCCTTTCGGAAGGTGATGGAGTTGTCTTTCTGCCTGGAACACTTTCGTGCTCATCACCCTCAAATTTCAAGCCATTGTCGCCTCTTTGTCCTTCTGGGTCTAACTCAGATGCCACCTCTTTCAAGTAGCCTTCCCCGGCTGCTTCCTCTCCCATTCTGCCTTCCAATAATCCTGCTTATTTCCTTCTTTGTGTTCGTCACCAGCTGTAATTTTACATTTGGTCTTTGTGTTGGAGCAGCTGTAATTTTACATTTGCTCTTACTTATTGCACTCTTGCTACATTTCAGTCACTTTCAGACGCAATGGTAACAAGAAAGATGGGATGCATGCTCTCAGGATTTCACATCTTGGTACAGCTGAGAAGAGAAACAGGAAACACCACAGACACTATGATGGACAATTGCAGACGGTGCCAGGTGACAGATGAGGTAGTAAATGCAGGCAAGGCGTTGAGGGCAGCTTGGCCAAGGTCCGCACCACTACTTAGTGCCACGAAAGCATGCACCATGAGGACGAGGACTCTGTACCTGGGCTGCTAGGGCACCCAAGAGGCCACAGGCAGGCAATGCACATTCACTGAAGATATTTGTGGGCATTCCTTTTTCATCTGCCCATCACCAGACCCTGAAATCCCCGAGGGAAAAGATCACTTATGATTTCTCTCTGTACGTCCTATACCTGACCCATGGCAATATGAGTGTGTCCCCCCAAAAACCCATTCTCCATCTCGTCTTCAGGGAGCATAAAGCAGATCAGAGAAGGTAAGCTGCCTTCCTCCTCTCATTCAGTGCAAGAAATGGTGCACAGCTGCTCTATCTACGGAATGTGACAAATGACCTTGTATTTATTCTACTTGGCTTAGCTCATCAGTACCTTGCCAACTGTGTATTGTGGCTCATTTATTCATCTGATACACCTTTATTGGACGTGCACAGATGTCAGTGGCACTGTGGATCACCGTAACTCCTCAAGTGGGAGCTGTCTCAGCCTCCTTCCAAACCGAGCGCCCCCTCCTGAAATCTGATCCGTCCCTGGAAGCACACGGGAATCTTGCCTGTCTGGGAGACCACTGTGTCTCCAGTCCCTAACACAGTGCCATGCTTACAGCAGGGACTCAGTCAATGTTTTGCAAATAAATGGGGCCCTGCTGAGGACTCAGGGGTGGGGTGGGGACATACATCAGATTGGTGGTGCAACAGGATTTGTTTTCGCTGGGCGCGGTGGCTCACGCTTGTAATCCCAGCACTTTGGGAGGCTGAGGCAGGGGGATCACAAAGTCAGGAATTCAAGACCAGCCTGGCCAACACAGTGAAACCCCCGTCTCTACTAAAAATACAGAAATTAGCTGGGTGTGGTGGCGGGCACCTGTAATCCCAGCTACTCGGGAGGCTGAGGCAGAAGAATCGCTTGAACCTGGGAGGCAGAGGTTGCAGTGAGCCAATATCGCGCCACTGCACTCTAGCGCAACAGAGCTAGACTCCATCTCAAAAACAAAAGAAAGAAAAAAAGAAAAAGAAAAGAGGAAAACAAAGGCAAGGGTTTCTGAGTCTATTTAGACTGGAACACCAACCACATGCTTTTGGGCAGTCACTTGGAGCCCTTGCCTGTCACTATAACAGGATGCTGCTTTCCACACAGGGTCCGTGCGCTTTAATCAGAACTGCATATGGGAAAACTCAGCAAAACCATATGGCCATATACACAGAAATGATGGTGATAGTATCCCCATGACTGAGAGCATGGCAAGAAGAAACTGGAGGAGTTTCCAGATTTCTCAGGGGATGGGATTCCCACTCATGGTTTAAGGCACAGAATCAACGTTGTCTCTCTAAGAAGCCTCCCCCATCCACTGGAGCCCCTGGGGTGCATCGCCGAGTCACAGCACCCGCAGATTCACTGCTGTTATCTGCTGCGTGTCTGACTCCCCCACTACCTCGAGGGGTCACTCAGGACCAGAATGGTGTCTTATTTATTTTGAAACCTCAGCTCATAACAGAAGGCCCTGGCACACAGAAAATGTTGTATAAACTTTTGCTGAACTGAATTCTTATTCCAACCTTCTCTCAGATTTATTAAAGACACAAAAGGCTTGTCTGTAGGCTGAAGACATTTCTGGCTTCGCACCCAGCTCTTGGTCTATCTCAGTGTGCACGGGCCAGGATCCGTAATGATGTGTTATGGAGACGAGTGACGTTGTTGGATACTGAGCAGTGCGTTCAGGCTGCATTCCTGCGGGCACACACTCAAGTCCATCATCCCTCAGGAAAGGCCGAGTATCACACTGGAACGCACACAGCCTCTGGAACCAGACCCCGGGCCAACGTGTGGCACCCAAGTGTGGACAGTGGGGTCCTTCAGCGAGGTACTTAAACTCTCTGTGCCTCAGTTTCTCTTCTGTGAAACGGAATGGTAATAATGCCTGGCCTCTGGGGTCATAGGGAGGATTAAATGAGCTAACACATGCAAAGAACTGAGAAAGCACTGACACGTGACAAATGCCGTATGGGTGTCAGCTATTGCTCCTACTGAGGCAGGACACACAGTGGCCTGGCGGGAGGGGCAGGGTTTGATGTTGCAGGTGTTACTGGAAGCCTTCTCCTTGCCTGACTTCCCCAAATATGTCTTCCACATCCTCACCTTGGTGGCTTTTGTGAGTAAAAAAAAAAATGGCAGTAGCCATAATGCCTCCCAGGACTCTGTATCCCCATCCCCAACCATCCTCAGTCCTTATCTGGGTGGTCAGGCCCACGGCTCCTGGGGTGCAACCCTGTCACTCAGCTGGACTCCAACTCCTTGGTGACCAGCACAGAGCCTAGTGCCAGGTCAATACTTAGAATACGGTATGTGGATGGGCCACTCCTTGTTGCTAGCCTGGCTGGGGCTACAAGTTCTATATAAAAGAGTTCTCCGTGCGGACAAGAGTAAAATGCATAATTGTGGATCTGAATTCATCCAAAGCAATTATGGTGAAGCCACCCCTCTGGTCAGTGACCGGTATGTGCCCGCGGCTGGTTTAAGGGTAGAAATGTGGCCCAGCTCTGTTGGCTGTGACAGGAGAGGGAGAAGTCTCCCAAGAGGCATCTGGGGAACATCTCTTTGGTCTAAATTTAAAAAGAAAAAAAAATGCTTGGCAGGAAATCAACGTCTTCTTCCACTGAACGTTCTTCTAGAATAAGGGGTCCTGACACTGTGGCATTTACCCTATAACCATGCAGTGGGCCTGCGACAAAGATGCAGGATGAAGATGGGGCTCGACGATGTGGTGGAGCCTCGAAGCCAACCGGCCCACGAGCTCTCACCGCATGTTCCTGGAGATGATGCTTTCACCTCCTTGGCTGAGCTCTTCGGGGTTGCTTTTTCTGTTACTGGACCAGTTAGGATGTATTTGGCTGACAGTCAGCAAAAAACCAACTAGCCAATGATTTAAATCAGGAGATGGCAAGCTTTTTCTGCAGGGGGCTAGAACATAAATATTTGAGGCTTCGTGGGCCACACAGCCTTTGTCGCGACAACTCATGCCTGTCCCTGAAGTGCAAAAACACCGCTGATGAAATATAAGCACAGGGGTAGCTGTGTGCCAATAAAACGCAATTCGCAAAACCAGGCAGCAGTCTGGGTTTGGCCCACATGGTTTAAGCCATGAAAACATTCATTGTTTACTTAACAAAAATCCCTGGCAAGATCCCAGGACTGGCTGGGTAACTGTGACCCAGGCACCTCTGCAGTTTCCCGTCCTTCCTCCCCAGGCTCCAAAGTGGAATGGACAGGAGGCTGAGAGGGACCCCGGTGTCCTCCTCACTGCGCGGCACACTGGCCTTGCACTCCATGTGCCATCCTCAGTGGCAAGGCGAGGTGCTGTCTCGGCTTCTGTTGTGAGAAATGAGCAAGCGGGGAAATGGGTGGGGATGGCTCTGGGGAGCTGACTTGTCAAGGAGACCCAGGGAGCAGTGACTGAGAGAGGAGGCCAGCCTGGGAAAGGAGCCAGGTGCACCAGCCCCCGCCCTGGGGCGAGGACGGCAGCTTCCATGCAGACAGAAGAAGCAGAAAACTTTTTTTTTTTTTTGAGATGGACTTTCGCTTTAGTTGCCCAGGCTGGAGTGCAGTGGTGCGATCTCGGCTCACTGCAACCTCTGCCTCCCGGGTTCAAGCGATTCTCCTGCCTCAACCTCCTGAGTAGCTGGGATTACCAGTGCCTGCCACCATGCCCAGCTAATTTTTTATATTTTTAGTAGAGACGGGATTTCACCATGTTGGGCAGGCTGGTCTCGAACTCCTGACCTCAGGTGAGGCCTGCCAAAGTGCTGGGATTACAGGCGTGAGCCACCGCACCCAGCCAAACTTATTTTTAAATATTAAATATTAAGATTCAATTAAATTTCGATTACATTAATATTAATTTTACAACTTAACAAAATCACAGAGACAAAAGGAACACTCAGGAAATAATTTGAAGCACTCTCTCAGAAAGGAGTCTTATGATCTAATTGTAAAATAGTTAATACTTCACAAACTGCGTTCACATGCCTTTTAACTGCATCCTCTTGAGAAGTTTGTGAGGAGGTTTCAGTCCCCAGTTTGCAGGTGAAACTGGCAAAGTTAGGGGTTTAAATTCGGACCTTCTCAACTCCAAGCTCAGGTGTGTCTTCTGTTCAGTGCTGTTAGATTGCACAGTGCAGCGGACAGGTGGCTGAGCCTGTGGCATCAGGTGCCAGGTCTGGGGGAGAGTTTCAGGAGGGACTGGAGAGAGCCACAGGGCTGTCCTGAGAAGATCATCTTCCTGCTCTGCTCAGTGGCCTCTGGTCAGAACCAGGAGGGGAGGTGGAGACTTCCTGGGGACCCAGAGCTCAGCTCAAGGCAGCCAGGCCCAACAGTCAAAACGGATGAGCTGTCACCCCAGATGTGCTCAGGTGCAGAAGGAAGAGCCCTTGGAAGGGGTTTTGGCCTAGGTTCAGTGTCAAGGGCTCAGTTCCTAAGGCCCCTTTCACCCCAGAAATTTCGGGCAAAGGAGAGTCAGGGAGGCTGAGTGGTCCGAGGAGCTGCCCAGGTGGCTGGCAGGACCTGTGAGTCAGAAGGGTCGGGGCTTGGAGGAAGGGCATGGGTGGGATGAGGAGGAGAAGGCCACGTGGTCAGGGAAGCTGTGCCAGCTGCTCCTCACGGCTGAGAGACCTGGGGCAGCCAGGACAGGTAGGCAGAGACATCGCCTACACTCCCACCTTCTGGCTACCTCTGTTCTGGGAGAAGGAGGCAGACGCCCCACATCTGCCCTCAAGATGCCCGGTGAAAGGTAGAACAAAGAGGAGATGCAAAAATGATTCTCACCACACACTGACGCTCCCGCAGCCACACACACACCCGCGCTCATACGCCCTCGTATATGCTCTCACCCACACGCGTGTTCACGCTGTCACACTCACACAGTGCTGTGGGGCTGAGTGTCTGCCCAGATTCATGCATTGAAACTTAGTAGCCAATGTGATAGAATGAAGAGATGAGGTCTTTAGGAGGTGATGAAGTTACCAGGACAGAGCCCTCCTGCATGGGGTTGGAGGCCTTATAAAAGGGCTAAAGGAAGTGGGTTCATTTTCCCACAAGAGGACACAGCGCCCTCCGTTCCTGCAGCAACAAGGCGCCATCTTGGAATCAGAGACCCCTGACCCTCCCCAGACACCAAAACTCCCAGCCTCCAGAACTGTGAGAAATCAATTTATATTGTTTATGAATGACCCCATTTCAGGCATTTTATTACAGCTGCCTGAATGGATTAAGACACACAGCCATACATTCACATTCACACACATACTCACACCCACACACTTACATTCATGAACACACTCATTCATATACAACCACATGTGCCAACAATTTTGAATATTTTGCAGATGAAAAACCGAGGCTGAGAGAGGAAGAGGAGCCTCTACGGCCACAAGGTACGTAAGTCAGAGCCGCACCCAGACCTGGGCAATTGACACCTGCCTGCTTCTCTCTCCTGCCCTCGGCTCCCAGTCACTGATAGTTGTCCTGAGCAGTGAGTGAAGTCTAGGAGGAGAAGGGTCAGGGTGGCCACCATGGCCTGCGACCTGCCACCGACAAGCTGCTGCCCTCGCATGGGCCAGAGACACGCTTTCCATTGCTCATTACCTTGTGCTCCGGCGGTGCCATGGGGGCACTCTGAGGGGTATAGATGTTGATGTCGATGGCAGTGGAGAAAAGAAGGATGGGGTGGGGGTTCAGGCCATGGGACAAACAGCTCGTGCTGCCTCCAGGGCAGTAGTAATGAGCTGGTCTGTGTCCTGTCAATGTGCACCTTCTAGGAATGAGGGCTCTTACAAATGAAACCCAGCAGATAAAACACTCCGCTGAGTGTGGGCCCAGACTCAGTCTGAGGCCTTATGCTAATGGCTGGCTGCCTCAGTCAGGTGTCCCAGCTGCCTGGCTCCTCTCGAGAGACGGAGTGTGTGGAATGTGTGTAAGGTGGGTGGGTCCTGTTTTTAAGCTCAGTCCCCGCTGCTGAGGACTGGAGCTCGCAGGCACAGTGCCTCTGGGCCCAGAGATCCACGAATCAGCTGGGATCTGCATCAGGTTCCACTTCCTCCAAGCCTTGCCTTTGTCCCTGGCCTTGTCTCCCAGCAGGAAGGGTGTCCCAGGCACGGAGTTCGTCCTGGCCTGCCCATGACCCGGACCCTGGGCTGCGTTTCTGCAGGGGAGACAGAGGCTTCTGAGCCACCTACAGCTTCTGTGCCTTGTGTGGGCCAGTCAGACCACTCTGAGAGGAAGAAGGGAAATTGCCCTGATGAGGAAAGTGAAATCTTTTTGAAGTGAGGGTGGAGAACCTGGGAAATCCTAAACAGAAATAGTGGAGGCTTGTTTGCAGATTTAGAAAGAGACGATCTCTCTGCCTGAGTGGGTTTTCCGTTTGGGAGGCTGGTGTCAGCCGGTGTGTGCAGACCAGGCCGCCTCACAGCCATGCGAGTCTAACTGTAGCCCAGAACGGTCAGGTGAGCCAATTAAGTCCCTACAAACCCACCCCCTTTTCTTGGGTACGTTGGAGGGCTGCTGAGGAAAATGGAACCCACTCTAGAGGCCGAGAAATGGATTGTTTTTAATTCCCACACACTCCGAGCCAAGCCAAACCTCCCAGAAGTATTTAGAGAAAGGATTTATAAAGTAGGGCAAAGTCAGTTACAGGGACTCCAAGCACCCTGATAAAACCTACCCAGTTAATAGAAATCACACGCCGAGCCTTCCCCGAGACCCAGGCTGCGCCGTGGAGCCACGGGAGCCCCGCTGTGCTCGTTCTGGGGAGCCACAGAAGAGCCTCCCTGCTTTCTATACGTGTGCTTTCATCAACCCCTCAAATTCCCAAGACTTCGTTCCAAGACATGACGCCTCACCTGAAATGACTCTCCTGGGCCTGGCACCTCAGACCCCAGGGTACCCTTGGCACCTGAGAGAACATTCTGGATGAGCTGGTGACACCGTATGCCTGGCCCTCGCTGTCAGGTGGCCCCCGCTGAGCTGTCGCCTAAGATCCTGCTCGCGGCTGAGCCAGCCCTAGACCATCCAGATTCAATAGGCAGACCCCACAGGTGAAGCCCCCGCGCCACACTTTCTCACTTCACCAATTCTGTTCCCACCCCTCAGGCCCCTGCTCCACATAAATCTGACCCATTTATCCCTGGAAGATACAGCAGCACCCCCCAGTCTGCGGTTGAATGAACCATGGTCCAAAGACAGGTCAGTATGGTACAGTCAGATATGTCGAGAGAAAGAGAAACCACATTCACGTAACGTTTGTTACAATATATTGTCATAAATTGTTCTATTTTATGATTATTGTTAATCTCTTACTGCACCCAATTTATAAACTAAACTTCATATTAGGTATGTATGTACAAAGGAAACAGCAACATAGAGGCCTGTAGGCGCTATTGTTAGGATGTTTGTCCCGCAAACCGCATGCTGAAATTTGATCCCCAGTGTTGGAGGTGGAGCCTAATGGGAGGTGCTTGGGTCGTGGGGGCGGATCCTTCGGGAATAGATTAACGCCCTCCCCCGAGAGAGTGGGGAGTTCTTGCTCTGTCAGTTCCCTTGAGAGCTGGCTGTTAAAAAGAGCTTGGCACCTCTCCTCTCTCCCTTACCTCCTCTCTCGAGCGTGACTTCTGCACTCACCGGCTCCGTTCACCTTCTGCTGAGAGTGCAAGCAGCCCATGGTCCTTGCCACATGCTGATGCCGCATCTTGACATTTCCAGCCATGAGAATCATGAGCCAAAGAAGCCACTTTTCTTAAATTGCCAGCCTTCTGTATTCCTTTAGAGCAACACGAACAGACTCAGACAATAGGGTTCGGTACTATCTGAGGTTCCAGGCATCCACCGGGGAGTCTTGGAACATATCCCCTGGGAAAGGGAGCTCTACTGTATCAAGCCTTCCTTTGTCACCTCCTCAAATAACTCTTTCCACTGGCACTTTCTCAATTTTTGCCTAATTTCCACATATACGAATTGAGGCCCATGCTGTGCGAGGCACTGAGAGGTTACCATGATGGATTGACAGAGCTTCTCTCCTGGAAGGGTAGCTGGGGAATTCTGCTTGGGAAATGTCTGGGGACAGGGAGGGGACAGTCAGCTATTAAAGCTCAGGAGAAGCCAGAAAGGAGATCGTGTCTGAGCTGGGGGCTGGAGGGAAGCGTAATGAGAATTCAGACCTGAGCAGAAATGGAGGCATCATTGGAGAGGAGACGGAGCAAATCCTGCAGTCAAAGCAGAGGCCGGGCTGGGAGGAATCCAGAGGTGCTCATGGGAAGGCAGCATCGGTGCTGGGAGGAGTCGGAGCTGTTCTCCAGCCTCTGCTCCCCAACACGGTCCTGCCTCCACAATGCATTCCTGCCTTGGTGCTGAGTGGCCTGCAGGCTCCTTGACATTCGTCTTTCCACCAGGCACCTAGTGTCATTCCTGGACTTCCATCTAGTGAATAAACGGAAACCATCTTTCCTGTTACAAGCATCCATCAAAGGATCTGAGCAGAGGAACGATGTGATCGGATGGGAGCTTTAGGGAAGTATCTTCACCATCTGATGAGAGAGAAAAGCTAGAAGGGACAAGGAAGGCAGAAGGTGAATTAGGAGCTGATTGTGATAATCCCCTCAGTCTGGCTCCTCCAGCACTGAGGTATTGCCCAGTCCCAATCCCCTCCATCTGAAGACCTGACCACAAGCCCAGTCTCAGTGGCCCAGCTATGGCCACGTACCCCGAGCTCCCCTGAGCTGGCCTGGACCTTCTCATCTTCTCAGCCAGTGATTTGAGTCTGAGCCTCAAGCCTGGCTATCACTGCATCCATTCAGGTCACAGGTATTACTGCACACCTGCTCTGTGCCAAGCAGCTCCTCACCCACTGAGCCCCAGAGGGTGTTCCCCTTGTGCTTTTGTTGGCACTTTTGGTGACAGAGGTGGCTGGTCACTTGTGAGGTCCTGGGAGTGTCTCTATGCTCACTCACTTCGCAGCAGGCAAACCTGCCCAGGGGAGGGTACAGGAGCCCTGAGGCAACCTCTTTAGCTTGGTTGTGGAGACCCATTCTTCTTACCTTGGGAGCTTATAGGTTGTAAAAAGGTGAGGGAATGGGCTTGGACAGGATCTATTTGCAGCCCTCCGAAGAAGTGCCTGGGCCTTTCTGACGTGGAATCCCTGGTCCTTATCAGGCCCACGTGTGGTAGGTAGAGAGGTCTCCTGCCAAGGTACCTTGCTTTGTTCCCAACTTCCCCTGCCTGGGCTTAAGTAGGGAAATACTTGGGTCCATGAAAAGCAGCTGTAGTAAAGGTAGAGCTTCTCACACACATGACCCACCCAGCCTCCAGCCCCTCAGGAAATGCCATGTGTAAGGACACACAGGTGGACCAAGGCAGCCAGACTGGGTTCTTGCCCCTTCGTGTGAAGCTCTTTCAGGCACTGCCCTCTCCTGGGCATCCCCTTTGCTGCTAGAGTCAGGCCTCTGTGCAGATCAGAAGCAGCTTCTGTGCGTGTCACTCTGCAAAAGGCTCGCTTTCCATTCCTCAGCCCTCCTGTCATCTGGCTGCTGCCACTGCCTTCCTACCTTCTCACTTGCCCCTTCCTTAATGCCCATCTGTTTGTCTCTGTTTTTCTGCTCCACTGCTTATACCCCAGACCCCAGCATTGCTGGTTCGTTCCCTGGTGGTTCGAGTCCAAAGAGATTGCCCACTCCCTAGAAAAGGGAGGCTCCTCTTTGCTTATCCAGACCTGCAGATGAGTGAAAAGCCACAGAGAAGATTGCGTGGCTTGCAAACTAAGAAAAGAGGAGGTTGACCCCTGTATTAAATACACTGACTCTTAAAAACTACTCTAATTTGGAAGCAAAAAAGGAACTGTCGAAGGATCCTTATTCCTCCCTGAGAAATATTGCTGTCTCCCACTATTGTTCTGAAAGCACTAACTCATTGGTAAAGGGCTTCCAAGCAAATGTTATGCAGGGCCTGTCAGGAGCTTGGACTTCACCTGTTAAAGAGTGGACCACCATTAGGAAGCATGGCTTGCAAGCCGGGGAGGCAGATGATGGCTCTGCAACCCCTGGAACCCCACGGTGACATTCGTGGGAGCAGCACCCTCCCCACATAGGAATGGGTTCTCCTGAGCAGGTGGACACTCCACGACAGGGGCTTGCAGTCTGGTTTCCTCACCATGTTCTCAATGGGACAGAGTCCAAGTTTCAGAGTGCAGAATCCCGACTCTGCCAGTTAGGACAGCCTGGAAAGCCCTGAGAGAAGCCTTAGGAAAAGCTGATCTTCCTGGAATAAAATTATTTTCCTGCACATGGCCTCTGAGTATCCAAGGGCCCCAACGCTCCTGGCAGCTTTCTGAGTGGGAGTGACTATTCTTTAGAAAGAATTGATGCCATGTAGTAACTGGCTCCCCAGCCTGAACACAAGAGCGGGAGGGAAGAGCTGAACAATTACTCCATTGAAATCATCTTCACGTGCACTGCAGTGTGGGAAGGTGGTTTGATAAAGCCTGGCTAATGGTAAATCTCTGTAAGGATTAAAGGGTTGATTCATTAATAATTACCTGCAGTACTATTTGCGATTCTGTTGCCCAAGACAACATTCTTTAGGGCAGCTCTCTTTTCAGAGTCATTAAGAAATTATTAATAATTGTGATTTAGTGAGAAATTATTAATGACTTCTTAATGGAAGCGGAGAGAAAGCTGACCTAACAAAACCGTTGTCTTGAGCAGCAGAATTGAAGATAGCCCTGTAGTTAATTATTCTTAAAGTCAGTTATAGAGATACTCATTTTTTCTTTAAGTAAAATACATGTTGTAGAATAGACACCCAAGTAATACGATCTTGAATTATACAGCCAGGATTTTTAAACACTTTATTTTTGCTCCCATAAATTCCCCAACTACCAAAATTTATGCTGGGAAAATTAATCCTTCCTATCTTGCTTTCTTGGGTCTCTAGAATTCTCTTCCTTTCTGCCCTCAAAAGGATGTGATCTGCCACATTTCCAAACACCCACTTCCCCTCTTGGAATCTCTGTCTTGGTGGTTATGTCCTTTCTGGAATATAATTGTGGATGAACTTGCTTCGCCATCTCACTAAATTATTATTCCCTGAGGGGCACTAGGGCTAGAACATCTATACTTTGTATTAAACACTGTGTGGTTTATCCACAACACACACTTGGTAAATGTTTCTGAAATGACTACTAAAGCCCCAAATCAAAATGTGGTCACTCCCATGGTGTGCAATGGAAAACTGGCCCTCAAAGAAGCCACACTGAGGGTCCAAGACCTGGGTACTACAGCCCCCAGTTGAAATCTTAATTTTAGTTCTTATCCAAACTATAAAGCTAGGAAGCTTTGGCTCCTTCCCTAAAGAAGCCACATTTCCCACTCATTGCCATGCACCCTAATTGGAAGGAGAACCCGCATTTTTTTCCTGAATCCAAAGTCTTAGTCTGGAAGTGGTGCTGTTCTCTACACCTTCGTCCATGTCCTATCCTCTCAGCCAGCTTCTCCTCCCTAAACCAATGGACATCTTGAGAGCTCAAGTTTTCATGTTCCTGTGGGAAGTTTTTAGACAAACAAAATTAGGAGATGTGGGATATGGAGGACAGAAAAAGTTAGACGGAGGGTCAGTACGACTATAAGATCAAATAAAGAAAGATGCAGTTGGTGTTTTTATTTTAATTTTTTTCACCTGGGAATTGTTTGGTGTTTTTGTTTTTGAGACAGGGTCTCTGTCATCTGGGCTGGAGTGCAGTGGTGCCACCATAGCTCACTGCAACCTCTGCCTCCCAGGCTCAAGCAATCCTCTTACCTCAGACTCCAGAAGATCTGGGACTACAAGACTCTTGCCACCACGCCTGGCTAATTTTTATAATTTTTATAGAGAAGAGGTTTCACCATGTTGCCTAGGCTGGCCTCGAACTCCTGAGCTCAAGCAAGCCACCTGCCTTGGCTTCCCCAAGTGCTGGATTAGCGGCATGAGCCACCTCGCCCAGCCGCGGTTAGTGTTTTTAAGCATGAAGAAAATAAATGTATTGCATCTGCTATCTGGCTCCATGTGCTGTAACTAGAGACAAAATAATCCTTGAAGGAATCTGCAAACTTACTTTCAAATGTTTTTCTGGGATACATCACTTCGCTAGGTGGTAACTCAGGCAAGCATAGCGGGTGTGACAGTACCGGTTTTCTTTATAAATCGGGTATGAGATGAGAAGCAAAATGCGTAAGGATGCCTCCACTAAAAGAGGTCAGAAGAAAGATGGAGGCGGTAGCGCACATAAGACAAGTTAGCAGAGGAGGGGGAAGGTGATGTGGAGGGAAATGAGGTTTAAAAAATTAACTGAAGAACATACGTAGGCAAAGGAATTTAAAGATAGGCTATATTTTGACTAAGCAGATTTAGTCAGACAACAAAGACAAAAGTCCCCTCAAAATTAATTTCAATAAATGTTATTCTTTTTTGTTATAGTTTTCAAATTTATATATAATAGTTGTGCATATTTTGGGGGTACGTGTGAGATTCTGATACTTGTCTACAGTGTGTGATGCTCAAGTCCAGGTGATTGGGATATTCCTCAGCTCAGATGTTTATCCTTTCTTTGTAATGGGAACATTATAATTCTTCTCTTCTAGTCATTTTGAAATTTACAATAAACAACTGTTAACTGTAATTTTCCTACTGTACTGTCAAATACAATGAACATAATTCTTAATGACAGACATCAGAACTTACAAGTTTTCAAAATGGGAGCAGAGCAAGTTTTGATCAAATATACACATTCTTAACTTGTGAACTGACCATCCCAATCAAAACAGATTTGAGCAGCACTCAACATGAGATGACATGTTGGAAACCACAAAGGAAGTGGCTAGTGGGAAGGTGGAGGGATGGTGAAGTCCCCAGGAGGCCTGGAGCCAGCCCTCAAACTCAAAGCCACAGTCAAACGGACTACAGACAGCCACCCTTTGCTGGAAGCATCAAAGCCTTGTACAGAAGAGGTCCAGTTCTGATGCCCACACTATCCGCAAATGTTAATTATTCTCAGTGAATCCCAGAGCAAACTTGAGGACAATGAATGAAGCCTTCAATTAAACTTTTCAGCATTCTTGACCCTCCCCTCTGCAAACACTTGTTTGTGTTACAGTTAAGTTTTGAGTTACAGATTGTCGACATGGGGGATGGATTCAAATGATTCAGCTAAATTTCAAAAATTCTCAACCTAGAGATCAAGTTTGAAATCAATATGGATCTAGAACAAGCTGAGAAAACAATTCTAAGAGATTTAGAGGAACAAAAATGTATTTCTTCTCCCCAGCCCTCAACTACTCCACGTTTTTGTTCTGAGTGGCCTGCTGTACTTTTGTAAAACAAAAAGATCACCCAAACCTCTAGTATTCAGGGGCCTATATAATCAGCGGGCAGAGTGAATTTTCCTTTCTTTCTATGGACCAAGAAGAGCCTCATACACCCAACTCTGGCCTCACCAGATTGTTTTTAGCCTGGTGATGAGCTTCTATTAAACTCAGAATTTCTTTGTCCCAAAGAAGGGTCATGGGTGTTTAACAGACATAAAATCTGCACTAAGTGGGAGTCCTGGGCCAGCCTGCTGCGGTCTGTGCGTGGTGAGAGGGAATCCTGCATTGTCCATCTGCTGCAGAAGAAGCTTCCAGAAAGGAAGAGAGGCCAGCCAGAGACAGAAGCTCATCCTCCCACATCTCTCTAAATGATCCTGTTTTCTGCTTTCCTGCTCCCAGAACCATTCAGATCTCCTCTTACCCTCTATTTTGCTATTGACTTGTAGAGACAAAGCCCACTTGGGTCTGCCTAATATAGAATTCCCTGTGCTAGAGCCAGTGCTATATTAGTGAGTGTATGGTGATTTTCTCTGTCCTCTTTATAAATGAAAAAACTAAAGGTAATTACAGTAAGAGCTTTGCTTTTAAAAATTAAGCTCTTAATAAGTACCATGAACTATTCTCTCCCCCCACCTCTCTCTCTCTCTCTCTCTTTTTCTTTTTAGAAGAAGTCTTGCTCTGTTGCCAGGCTGGAGTGCAGTGGTGCAATCTCAGCTCACTGCAACCTCCACCTCCTGGGTTCAAGTGATTCTCCTGCCTCAGCCTCCCGAGTAGCTGGGACTATAGGTGTCTGCCACCACGCTCAGCTAATTTTTGTATTTTTAGTAGAGACGGGGTTTCACTGTGTTAGCCAGGATGGTCTTAAACTCCTGATCTCAGGTGATCCGCCCGCCTCAGCCTCCCAAAGTGCTGGGATTACAGGCGTGAGCCACCGCGCCCGGCCTCTCAGTTTTACAAACATTACCTTATTTGAATTTCACAAACAACCTGAGTGGTTATGAGCTGGGTAGTGTTGCTATTATTAATCTATAAATGAGGAAACTGAAGCTCAGAGAGGCTTATTTACTCCCCCAAGGCCACACAGCTAGGAAGTGATGGAGCCCAGATGAAAGCTGCTCAGTCTGACTCCAAAGTCTCTCTGTCTCCCTCATCTCTACCCGCCCACCTTAACCACCATGGTAAGTTGGTTATCTAAAGGTACAAACAGGAGTTTTAACATTTATTTTTGTTCATGTGAAAAATAAACCCCAGGACATTTGAGCCATAAAAGCATCGGACCCACCCTTGGATTGTTCTGCAAAATCAATGCAGAGAAAGCAGAAAGGCTTTCATTGAACCATATAGCTAAAAATAAAAGGCCCAACGAACAAAGATTCCCTAGTGCTGGGCAGGAGAGGGCATCAGGGAAGTGGGAGCAGAGAGAGGCAGTCTCTGAAGAGGCTCCCACACATGTGCAGGGCAGCAGCAGCTTAGCTGCGGAGCCCCAGGTGCTCCTCTTCCTGCCCCGACACCTGAGCTCACGTTCTCGTCTGCCGCTTGCCTCTTAGCACTCAAGCTGAGACATCATGACCGCATTCCAGACGGCAAATGGCAGACAGTTAAGGAGCTGAGCAGCCAACTGGGGTTTCTGCTTCATCCCCAGAAGCCCCACCAGCAACTTCTGTAGACCTGCCCATGGCCAGGACCTCGTCACAAAGCCTTCCCTGGATGGGGGGCCAGCCTCTTACAACTGTCCACCCAACCGGGGTGCTCGCAGGTGTCAGGCAGGACTCAGCAGCAGAGATACAGGTCTTTCTGAAAGCAGAAAGGGAGTGCTCATGGGGAATTATGTGACTCCCGGAATCATTAGGAGGCAGGTTCGCTTCCCAAAGCCACACCACAGGGCTAGATGGGGAAGGACCTGCCTTCTGCTACAATGAGGGAGGCCCCGGTCACACCGGGAAGCCAGGGCTAAAACTGTAGTGCTTTTTCTAGGAGCTCTGCCCCTACATGGGTGCGTCCCTCCCTGCCTCTGTCTCTCAGCTTAACCCAGCCTCAAATTTAGTCTCATGACAGGGAGATGGGACTAACCTGATTGGCAGAACCCACATCACATCCAGAAGCCTAGCCCAAAGGTGCTGGGAAGTGCAGTCTTGCTTTCCAGCTGTTGCAGAACTGAAAGCACAGAGGAGGAAGCTGGAGTGGACGCCACGTATCCCCAGTAGCCCAAGTTGGCAAAGGAAGCAGAGTCCTATTTACAGGGTCTTTTGGCTTCTGAGCTACTGGTGGTGGGGGAAGGGAAAGGGAAGGGCACTGGGGTAAAAGCAACCCTTCTTGCTTTCCTGTATAGAGGACTCAGGATGTGGTTGGTGAGCCCATCATCTGGGGAGAGGCATGAAGGGGAGAGGGGGAAGAAAAGCTTCAAAAGAAACATGGCTGAAGGGTTCCTGTCCTGGAGAAGAAGGGGTCACGCTGGCCATGACACTTACCCTATTGCTCCACAGACCTGGAGCGATTGACCTCTCTTGTGCACACCAGGGAGTGGGAGGGACGAGGGGACGAGGACACAGGCCTGCCTTGAAGAGCTTGCACCCAATGAGAAAGCTAGAGCTGAGAAGCGCAAAGACAGAACGGAACAAGCGGGGTCCTTACAGTGCTACAGATGGGTAAGCTGAGGCCTGGGGGTGACCACCTGCCTGGCATCCCCTGTGCTGACCTCCACCCGCCAGCAGGCTACTTCCACAGTGATCCAGGCTTCAGAGCATCTCAGGTTCCAGAGAGGCTCCAAAATGCACCCACTCAAAGGCTGTTTTACTGGAAATGTTCATGAGAATCGATTCCATTACTATTTAGATTTTCAAGGCACACCACAGGGTGAAGTTTAACCTGTAGCAAAACTTTTCTCAAGACTTTTTCTCCAGCTCTCTCACTGATTCTCAAAATTTCTCTCTTACTCTCTGCTCCCAGCAAAGCCTTGCCTCCTGGCAGCCCATGTGGGTGCCTGATTTTCTTCTCTGTTTCTTTTATTTTACCTGTACTCTTAATTCTATCCTGCAAGGAAATCTCTGATTCTTCTGCCGTAATTCCCAACTGTCTCCCCACCACCTGCCTTCTTGATTCCCTATTTCTCTTTCTCTCTCTGCCTTGCCCTGATTATAAATTGTAAAAGCCGAGAAATGGAGCTGGCCAAGATAGAATCCACTTTGGTTGGTGAAGGGCAGAGAGGTCATGAAGGCTCCTATTGCAAACAATCATGGTCTCTGTTCACTCCCATAGCAAAGAGAGGAAACATGAATCTCCTTCTCTTGAGCAAGTAGCTTGGCGTTCATAATCCTTCTTAGGAGCTCTCCATAAATGTCTGAATCTCAGCAAATGTGGCCCCCCACCTCCTCCCCATCTCTGCCCTTGAACACTTGGAAGATCTTTAGAACATGTCATCACTTGCCCAGGTTCATGGCAAAAGCAGAACTAAGTTAGAAACACCTGGCTCTCAGCCTGTCCACCTTCACCCCTGGCTTCTTCTGCTGTCAAACTCCTCTGAGTTTTTAAGTACAAAATGTGACACGTTCTGGGGTTGACCAAGCTGGAAACCAGCAGATGCCCACACCTTAGACTACCCCTGCCCTCAACAGCGGCTTAAATACTTAGAGTTTATTAAATCTGTTTACCACTACTCTGCACCTTAGCACAAGCATTAGTTAATCCCCTATTTGGAGATCAAACCCAAGAAACATTTAAATATGATCTCCTGCCCAGTGTGGCAAACAAATCATTTCCATCATGGAAAAAAACAGGGAGGAAAACAATAGTGCATTGAAACCAGTTATGCAACGCAATCTTCAGTGATCAAAGTCCTCTGGTTTTCAATTAACACGGGACATTCAGAGGAAGAGGGCTGCCTGCTTATTGATTAGTTGATTGTTTATGAAATGAAGAAACCTCATCTTTTCTCTATATTCTACTACTGGCTGGGGGTCTGGAAAGTCAAAATTGCCACCAGCACCATCCTGCAAAGCAGAGAACATTCCATTTACTCTTCCTTGCTTCCTGGGTGGCAGCACTCCCACCTCACCCAAGCTAGACCCTAAGGAACCTCTAGTTTCTCCTTCCCTTCACCTCCTTGTGTAATTTCTCCCCAGATAACATCTTGTTTACCTGAGCTCTGCCTCTCACATCCCTGCTCTCCTTTACTCCTCTCTCTTCATTGGTCCTTTCTCACCAAGACAGTAACTGCAGCTTCCATACTTGTCTCTTTCCTGTCAACCTATGTGACCACTAATGCTATTCATCTTTCTACATCTTAGATTGGGTTCTAACTGTCCCTTGACACAAGCCTTCCTTTGAGATGTGATTGAAAGTGATGTCTGTCACTTCTGGCAGAGCCTCAAGGGCCTGTCCCTGCCTCACCATGATCCTTTTTCCCTCTGCCATTGTGACTGATCATGTTCCTCATGAGGCTGCCACATGAGCCTGAGGAACAGAGTGGTACCACCTCACAAGGTCCACATAGCACAAGTGAACTACAATGCTTTATTTCAGTAAAGCCACCCATATCTTGGAGCTCTATGCCCCGAGTGATTCAGGAGGTGGAGAACAGCTCTGGTTGCTTCCTTCTTTAGAGAATATCATTACTTTCCCAAGCTAATGCATGAAATGGAATCTAAAATGTAGGTCAGGCACAGTGGCTCACAGCTGTAATACCAGCACTTTGGAAGATCAAGGCTGGAGTATTGCTTGAGCCCAGGAGTTCAAGACCAGCCTATGCAACACAGCAAGACACCATTTCTATTTCATAAATAGATAATCTGAAAAATAAAATAGGAAGGCTAAGAGGCAATGTTGTATAATAATAATTTTTGTTTAATGACTGGCCTTTGTCCCAGGCTTCTGGGAGGGCAACTCTAAATCCTTGGAATTTCCCACATAATAGGAGTGTCTTTGTTTTTCAAGAGGCCCTGGATTGGATCACACCTGACTTTATGCTAATGAAGTGGTCCATGGTGGTTCCTAGATAACCTTAGGATGGGGCTGGTCATGCTAGAAAGACCAACCATGTGATAAGAGGGCTGGGACTTTGAGACATAGAATATCAGTCTGACTTCCCATCCTCCAGGGAGGAGAGTGGGGGCTAGAGATTGAGTTCAATCACATGGCCAATCAATCAAGCCTATGTAATGAAACTCCAATAAAAACTCTAAACACAAAAGCTCAGTGGAGCTTTCTCATTGATGAAGACATTGATGTGCTGGGAGGATAAGAATCCTAATTCCATGGGGAAAGGGCATCAAAGTTTTGTAGATGGGGCCCTCCCATACCTCACCATATGTACCCCTTCATTTAGCTGTTTCTGAATTTCAACCTTAATAATAAAGCTGTAATCAAAGGTATAGCACTTGCCCAAGTTCTGTGAGTTGTTCTAGTGAGTTATTGAACCTGAGGGAGATCACGGGCACTCCTAGATTTTTGGCTGGTCAGTCAGAAGTAGGGGTATTGTTGTTGTGGATCATGTTATTTAATCTTTGGGGTCAGTTCTAACTCCAGGAAGTTAGTGCCAAAATTGAATAGCAATATACCAACTGGGGTCAGAATCACCAGAAAAATAGGTTAAGTGATGGACTGCATTGGGACATCGAGGCAGAGGTGGTGCCTTGGAATAAGGAAGTGGAGACAGAATGATATGAATAGATGAGATCACTTCCACTGGAGTCCAAGCTAAGTCAGCATCTCAAATCGTTCACATTCCCACCTCCTCACAGCCAAATGAGACCATTTCCTGTCCAGAGACTGGTTTCAGCAGGGCATCAATTTTCTGAACAGGGAAACCTACCTCCCAGAGAACATGGTACCCTCATATGGAAGATGAGAACAGCCTACTCCTCTCATTCCAGTTGCTCTCTTCTGCTGGCATTCTTACTCTTTGCACACATTTTACAATTCATAGTTCCCGGAGGTGGCAGGTCCCTAGAGTCTCTTAATCTGTCTTCCAGAAAATTCTAAAAGCACACTCGAACATCAGGACAAAACGGAAAAGTGCCCCCCTAGGATAGTTCACCGCTATTACATAAGTTTCAAAAACAGACTACTTAAAAGATGACTCAAACTGAAAATAAAATTCACTGATATGGTCTGGCTCTGTGTCCTCCACCAAAATCTTATCTTGAATTGTAATCCCCATGTGTTAGAGGAGGGACCTCGTGGGAGATGATTAGATCATGGAGTGGTCCCCCCATGCTGTTCTTGCTATAGTGAGTGAGTTCTCATGAGATCTGATGGTTTTACAAGGGCTTTTCCCCCTTCACTCTGCACTTGTCTCTCCTGTAGCCATGTGATGAAGGACAAGTTTGCTTCCCCTTCTGCCATGATTGTAAGTTTCCTGAGGCCTCCCCAGCCATGAGGAACAGTGAGTCAATTAAACCTCTTTCCTTTATAAATTACCCAGTCTCGGGCAGTTCCTTATAGCAGCATGAGAATGGACTAATACAGTAAATTGGAACCAGGAGGTAGTGGGGTGCTGCTATAAGGATACTCAAAAATGTAGAAACAACTTTGGAACTGGGCAATAGGCAGAGGTTGGAAGAGTTTGGAGGGCTTAGAAGAAGACAGGAAAATGTGGGAAAGTTTGGAACTTCCTAGAGACTTGTTGAGTGGCCTTGGCCAAAATGCTTATAATGATATCGACAATGAAGTCCAGGCTGAGGTGGTCTCAGATGGAGATGAGGAATTTGTTGGGAACTGGAATAAAGGTGACTCTTGCTATGCTTTATTTTGCCCCTGCCCTAGAGATCTGTGAAGCTTTGAACTTAAGAGAGGTGATTTAGGGTATCTAGTGGAAGAAATTTCTAAGCAGCAAAGCGTTCAAGAGGAGGAAGAGCATAAAAGTTGGAAAATTTGCAGCCTGATGATGCAACAGAAAAGAAAAATCTATTTTCTGGGGAAAAAGTTAAGACAGCTGCAGAAATTTGCATAAGTAACAAGGAGCCAAATGTTAATTCCCAAGACAATGGGGAAAATGTCTCCAGGGCATGTCAGAGACCTTTGAGGTAGCCCCTCAAATCACAGGCCCAGAGGCCTAGGAGGAAAAAATGGTTTTGTGGGCTGGGCTCAGGGACCCCCTACTGTGTACAGCCTAGGGACTTAGCGCCTTGCATCCCAGTCAGCTCCAGCTGTGTCTAAAAGGAGCCAAGGTACAGCTCAGGATATGGCTTTAGAGAGTGCAAGCCCCAAGCCTTGGCAGCTTCCATGTGGTGTTGAGCCTGCAGGTTCTTCAGAAGTCAAGAATTGAGGTTTGGGAACCTCTGCCTAGATTTCAGAGGATGTATGGAAATGCCTGGATGTCCAGGCAGAAGTTTGCTGCAGGGGCAGAATCCTTATGGAGAACCTCTGCAAGGGCAGTGCAGAATAGAAATGTGAGGTCAGAGCCCCCACACAGAGTTCCCATTGGCACTGCCTAGCGGAGCTGTGAGAAGAAGGCCACCATCCTCCAGACTCCAGAATGGTAGATCCACCTATTGCTTATGCTGTGCTCCTGGAAAAGCCACAGACACTCGACACCAGCCCATGAGAGCAGCTGGGATAGGAGCTGTAGCCTGCAAAACCACAGAGGTGGAGCTGCACAAGGTCATGGGATCCCACCTCTTGCATCAGCATGACTTGGATGTGAGACATGGTGTCAAAGGAGATTATTTCAGAGCTTTAAGTTTTAATTACTGCCTCATTTAATTTCAAACTTGCATAGGGCCTGTAGTCCCTTTGTTTTGACCAATTTCTCCCATTTGGAATGGGTGTATTTACCCAATGCCTGTACCATCATTGTATCTAGGAAGTAACTAACTTGCTTTTGATTTTACAGGCTCCTAGACGGAAGGGACTTGCCTTGCCTCAGATGAAAGACTTTGGATCTGAACTTTTGGGTTAATACCAAAACGAGTTAAGACTTTGGGGATCTGTTGGGAAGGCATAATTGTGTTTTGAAATGTGAGAAAGATGAGATTTGGGAGGGGTTGGGGCAGAATGATATGGTCTGGCTCTGTGTCCCCACCCAAATCTCATCTTGAATTGTAATCTGAATTGTAATCCTCACATGTTGGGGGAGAAACCTCATGGGACGTAATTAGATCATGGGGGTGGTCCCCCACCATGCTGTTCTCATGATGGTGAGTTCTCACAAAAACTGATGGTTTTATAAGGGGCTTTCCTCCCTTCACTCTGCACTTCTCTCTCCTGCTGTCATGTGAAGAGGGATGTGTTTGCTTTCCCTTCCACCATGACTGTAAGTTTCCTGAGGCCTCCCCAGTCATGTGGAACTGTGAATCAATTAAACCTCTTTATAAATTACCCAGTCTCAGGTACCCAATCTCAGATATGCCACTTCATAGCAGCATGAGAACAGAGTAATACACTCATGTAAAAAAAAATGTAGATGAAAAAACAGATGGCATCTATCATCCAGTGCCTAGTGAGCAAGGTTCAAATGAGCCTAGCAAAGTTCTAGGAAAGGATGGCTGGGGTGGGAAAAGGCTAATAAAAAGAAGCAGGACACAGCCCTCAAGGCCTCAATCATCTATTACAGAGACAGAGTTTATAAATTGAAAAAGTACTGCAAAGCAAGCCATGATTCAATTTCCAAGTGGGTTAAACAGATCAAGTCTCAGTTTGGTGAAGAATTAAAGTAACGAAAGGATAGAGTGTGACACAGAAGTCACAATTGTCATGGGTCTTGAATGGGCTCTTATCAAAGAAAAATATTCGTTTGTTTGTTTGTTTTTTCAATTAGGTATTTTAATTGTGTACTCCTAACCTACTGAAATTGCACCAAAATCCACATCCCTTTGTTCTCACAAAACATCTGGACCCCATAGTCAGGATGGTTGGGCCACTACACTTCCCCAGCAGGCAGGCTAAGAGCTCTTAAGGACAGGTTTTTTCAAAGGCAGCAAGAGGACCAGCCATCTCCTCAGCCAGCCAAGGCTGTTCCTCTTTGCCTCCTGAGAATCTGTTTTTGTGGTACTTGGAAGCGTATATGAGACACTCAAAAACCAACCCACTGCAAGTCAAGAGTAGGGCAATACCAACATGACATCATCAGTGCCAAACAGAGTGGCCAAAATAGTTAGGATATATTACAGAAATCTGTATTACCAGGAACGATGTAGAATTCTTTGGGTGTAGTGAGAATGGAGGTGAACCCACCGTTTACAAAAGATCCTACCTTCATTTAAATGCACTTGGTTAGGAGGATCCCAGCAAGGCTACTAGGGAAGGACCCAGAGCCACAAGCACCTGTGGGCCAGGCCCCCAAGGGGCCCTGCTGGTGGCTGCATCTGGGGTTGCAGCCTAGCCCCAGCAGTCCTAGGCAGGGCACATGCAATGGTGCATGTTAGGTCTACGTGGGCTGTTGATCAAGAAGTGCAAGGCCCAGCCATCTACAGCGGAAATGGAACAGGAAGTAGCCTCTGGGAAATAGTTATTTTTTTTATTTTTTATTTTATTGTTTTAGAGACGGGGGTCTCACTCTGTCACCCAGGCTGGAATGCAGTGGTGTAATCATGGCTCACTGAAGCCTTGACCTCCTGTGCTCAAGTGATCCTCCCACCTTAACCTTCCAAGTAGTTGAGACCACAGGTGCTTGCCACCATGCCTGGCTAAATTTTTAAATTTTTTGTAGAGACGGAGTCTCACTATGTTGCCCAGGCTGATCTCAAACTCCTAGGCTCCATGATCCTTCCACTACCTCAGCCTCTCAAAGTGCTGGGATTATAGGCGTGAGCTGCTGTGCCCAGCTACTCTGGACAAGGTTTAAATCAGGGCTTCTGTGGCAGGAACAGTGTGGGAGGATTTCACTTCCTCTGGGAACTCCTCCCTGGATTACTCCCCCTCCCCCATATCTAAGTTAGGGTCACATTGAAGCCTCCTGCAGTGTCCCGTTCTCACCTCTTCTTCTATTACCCTGCAATGGAATCATCCATGTACCCATCTATCTCCCCAGCTAGAATACATGCACCCTGGGAATAGCATCTGTGTCTGACTCATCTTTGTATGGAGCAAACAATGCCTGGCACACAATGGGTGCACGGGAAATGTTTGCTACTCTTATTGAATGTGGATTGCAAATCAGGGAATCAAGATCCCATCGGGAGCCTGGGCCATTTGCATATAGGGGGCTTCTGGTCCTGAGACCAAGTGTGAGACTGGAGTTTCAACAAGCTGTTGAGACGTCAGCTACTGCAGACACATAGCACAGAGCCCACCTGCTAATCAGGAGTGTCTTAGAAACTCAGAGAGCTAAGTTCGTGACTGAATGGTCAGTATGGTCCCAGATATCAGAGCCTGTAGTTGGATGGGGGCCAGGAAATGTTACAAGCTGACAATTTTATGAGAACACTCATTTTCAGGTGTTCACTGTCCATTCAATATGAAGACTTACTCTGAGAAGCAGAGTTGACACTGGCCACCCTCAAGCAATAAAATCCAAAATCTAAGGCTGCCAACATAGCAATGGTTCTGCCTTCTCCTACCCTCCGGAGGAACAGAGAGGAGTTCAAAATGCATCCCTAGTACTCTGTGCTTTGTGACTCAGAGATGGTGTTTATTGCCTGCACACCCTTCTAAGCCTTCTGAATATCCACACAGCCCTTCCGCCCAGCTCAACCAGATGCACTGGTATAACCATCTCCGGTTATGTTTACTATCCCAGGGAGAAAAGGAATTCTTATCCTAAATCACTATTCCTTGCAAATTTATTTGCCAGAATCAAAATAAAGCTAAGGTTAGACACAAAATGGGATGGGACAGAAACTTGCCCAAGCACGATGAGAGAAATAGGGGGAAGAAGAGGTCTCAGCATCACCTTGTGACTCAGGACAAGACTTTTTCCATCCACCTCTTGTAATTCTGGGTAGCAGTGAGCCCAATTGGGAATAAACAGCCCTAAGGTCAGTAGTGGCCATTGGGTTTTTTAATGTAGGCCCAGGGACACCGGGTTGTGAGAAGGCTATCCAGGCTTGCCTGCTGCCTGCTACCATCAGGGACTGCAAAGCGAGTCTATCAGCCCAGGGCACGGCTTCCGCTGTGAGAACCAGGAGGAAAGCTCATGCTTGCAGAGCAAGTTCTTGGTCACAAGCACCAACCTCTCTCAGGGAACCTTGATTGATGGCAGCACCCTACTCATATCCAAGAGACGTTTCTGCCTGTCGGCGCTGATGACCGAAAGCGTGCCCTGCTCCTATGGGCAGGAGGTGGACCCCGGGTCTGCCACCCTTCGCTTCCCTCTCCTCTCAGCACAGGTTGCGCTTCCTTGCCCTTCCTGTTGTGGAGAGTTGGTGGCAAATGAGTCCTCCCCTATTTCAGAGCTGAGAAGAATAACAGGTCACATAATTTTCTTTTAGCTGCTCCTGTCTTCCAGGTCATGTTCTAAGTGACTTATGAATCTCATCTCAGTTCATGCCCAAAGCCATCTTATGAGGTCCACTGTTGTCTCCATTTCACAGATGAGAAAACTAAGACGCACCCCCTCCCAAAAAAAAAAAAAATCCCACAGTGGTGAGTGGTGGAACCAGGCTGGAACCCTGAAAGCTGACTCTGGGCTCACATCCTGATGCTCTTTCCTCTCCTTGAGGAACCCGCAAGGGTGGGGGCTCTGGAGCAGGCAGGATCACAGGCAGAGGCTCTCCGTGTCTTTCCTCACCTTGCCTACTTCAGGAGAGAGCTGAAGGAGGGCCCGGCGAGATGCACAGAGCCATGCTGCATTGTGAGTGGACTCAAAGCGTCTCACAAATAGTACACCTCCAAGTCAGACAGCAGTTCTGAAAAATCGAAAGGGCCGAGTTTATTCAGGTTTTGTTTCATTTTGTTTTACCCACACTTCAAAACATGTCCTGCCCCAGTGGTCGCATTAGCATCTGCCATTGATGTGTTTCTTTAAAGCCGGGCAATGTGTTAACTGAGCTGAAGGATGAGTCATCCGTCCCTAAGGTGAGATGGCTCCCTGGATCCTAAATGCACTTGAAACAGACAGTCCCACATGCAACCAAGAATAGAAAACTCTGCATGGCAAGAGTTAGTGGTGCAGCGAGATTGCAAGAGTCAGAGAGCACATGTGTAGGAAACAGGGAAAATGAAAATAAGAGAGAAAAGAAACTAAGGAAATAGGAAGACACAGATATTTACACAGATATGTAAATATCCACTTCCCCATGATATGTAAATATCCACTTCTCATGGATATTTAAGATGTTTCTGTATGCGTATTCATTTGCTCGGGCTGCTGTAACACAGTTCTGTAGACCAGGAGACTTAAACAACAGAAGTTTATTGTGTCATACATTTCATACGGAGGCTAGAAGTCTCAGATCAAGGTGTCAGCAGAGCTGGTTCCTCCTGAGGTCTGTGAGGGAGAATCTGCTCCACGCC
>NW_012106520.1:509842-517898 GCF_000951045.1 Mandrillus leucophaeus
GAGGCAGGAGAATGGCGGGAACCCGGGAGGCGGAGCTTGCAGTGAGCTGAGATCCGGCCACAGCACTCCAGCCTGGGCGACAGAGCCAGACTCAGTCTCAAAAAAAAAAAAAAAAAGAAAAGAAAGTAAAAAGACCTCAACGGCAGCGTTTAAGGAGACATTTGTCTCCTGCAGCCATGGGGCAGATGGGGCCGAACAGCAGGTCCAGGGTCAAAGTCTTAGCATGGCAGAGCTGTGAGAGCCATAGGGAAGATTAATCTGCATCTTCATAGGTTTTCTGTGTCAAAGTCAGGGCCCTGGTGAGGGAAAAAAAAAAAAAAGTGAAACCCTGAGGCTGTAATAAGAATATTTGAGTGGACAAGCCTAAGAATTTAAAGTCCCTATAGTGTACAAAATCCAGTGTGCCGCCAGAAGCAGCCTCATCCTCCTTCACAAATGACAAGAGTGCCCCTGTGCCTGGAATTGAGCAGCGAGGGGCCTTGCCTGAGGCAGGTGCTGGCCCTCCTCAAGATTCCCTTCTGCTTCCCCTCATTGATTCCAGTACCAAAACCTGGGCAAGGTCTCAGCACCACCTGAATGGAAAATGAAAGCCCTTGCTCCGGAGTATAGTTTACATGCCAAGGGAATTGCAGTCCTGGCTGCTAAACACTACCAAGACCTGGGGAAATACGGGAAAATCGATTTTGAGGGTTTTCAAATCGGAGCAAGGAGAACATCAGGCTGGTTAGGCGAGGATTGATTGACATGGGAGACCTCCCAGGTAACTTGGGATCCAATGTTCTGGTAAAAATACCTGAAGCCAGTCCTACGAGTCTGTTGAGATGCCTCCTTGAAGATCTGACCTAAAGGAAATGTACATGAAATGAGGCAGAGCTATCACCATCCTTATCATAGCATCAAGGAAAGTGCAATGAGCTCAGACAGATAAGCTTGTTAGAGTGGATTTACCAAGTGGGACCTGAGAAAGCACGCTTGTCTATTTCCCCAGGGCAGACCAGAAGACACACCCTTCTCCACCATCATAAGGAATGCACTGGTGATGCCTGTACTGATATCTCTTACAAGCCTGAAGATGGTTGTACCTTTTTAAATATATGAAAAAACAAATTTATTTCTTACAGTTCTGGAGGCAGGGATGACTGTCCATTTTAGAGCAGAGTTGACAGTTAAAGATGATATCATAGAAAGGGACTCCCTAATATCAGTAAGCATAATGGGATCATAGAATTACCAGGCTAGGAGACACTCAAATCTCAAATGAAAATAGAGTGTAATTACCCTAAAGGACAGCAAGACTGGACTAGCCATCAGGGTGCCATGACCTGCGGACACCTATGGTAATTGCTATTGGCTATGTTGGAGGACAGAAAGCAATTCCCCAAAATGAAGGCCTCAGAAGCAAAAGTTTTCCTCTGACATTCTCCTGCCCTCCTGCCTCTCAGTCTCATTCGCCCGCAAGGTTAGACAGAGAAACTAGAATCCCTCTTCCCCAAGGCAGCTCATAGAAACCAGAACCCTTTTCCCACACAGCCAAAGCCAGCCATAAAACCTAAAAATACGACTCTGCCTCTGCCCCTCTGCACCCACCTGCCTTTCTGTGTAAAAACTAGCCTTAAAGAAATTATCTGACCTACCTTGTTTGAATGTAGGTCATGAGATGCCCCCGTTCCAGAGACGGCCCTGCCCTACACCCAGAAGAAAGGAATGCCACACAGAGACAGCAGGAAGAATCTAGACAGACAGGTCTTGCTGGGTGTCCCACTGGGTCTGTTAGCATCGGATCATATCCTTTTCCTCCAATCATGTTTCTACACAGCTGTCCATAGTTTGCTAAACCTAGGCTTAAAGATGGACAATTTCCCCTGTGTCTTTGGGTCTTCATTCTGAAGGCCTTGTGTTGTGTAAACTATGATGAAATAAATTTGTATGCTTTTTCTCCTATTAACTGCACCTTGCCCGTGATTTTCAGTGGACTCTCAGTGGGCACAGGGGAAGTTTCCCTTTGGCCCCAACAGCTGCCAGATCATGGTGTTCTCCTAACATGGATAGTCAACTAAGGTGGTATTCAGCTTTGCATACAAAAGATTGAGAGTTGGTCCTTTATTCAATTTTCAGATTAAAATGCTTAACATACCTAGAGTCGACTGACTGAAGAAGAGTCTGGATTTCTTTGAGGAAAGACTTGGCAACACCATCACAAATAATCTATAGGAAACATTCCCCCAATTCTTTCCCATGTGATCCGAGAACATTTGCCAAAATCACAAGCCCTGGGAAGAGAGTCTGGCCAGATCCTTCCAGGACTATTAGACAGGGGTCGGAGCTGATGCTGATACCAGGAGAACTGAAACACCATCATCATCCTCCAAGTAGAGTAGGGACTTATGAAGATCAGGTGACCAATATAATCTTCCCCAGATTTATCTGTCTTCAGGAAATACTGCCCAAGGTAAAGGACAAGTTATTGCAACTTGTACCTCCCACCACTAAGAAAGAAGCACAGTGCTTGGTAGGATTCTTCAGGGTTTATAGGCAGCATTCGCGGCACTTGAAAATACTTCTCTGGCCCATTATTAGGTGACACAGGAGGCACTCAGTCTTGAGTGGGTCAGTGCGTAAGACAGAGCCCTGCAACAGGTCCAGGCTGCTTGGGCCATATAACCCACCAAACCTAGAAGATCCTATCGTACTGAAGGTATCTTTGATGGATAGTAATGCCACGTCAAGTCTAAGGAAATCTCCAATAGGACAGTCACAGCACAGACCCCTAGAGTACTGGAATGGGGCCTCTGCCTGCTTTTTGTCGAAAATTAGGCCTTCGAGTTAGCTTCAGTGAACAGTCCCCGGACAGACTCAGAACAGCTCAAAGGCCATCAAAGGTTAGAAACTGGAAGAGCCTTGAGAAATAGGCTGAATATGTTCAGAGAATTATGCACCATTGAAAAGACTGCCCCTAGCATGCTACTGGACCTGGGTAGAGACACAGCATCTAATCATGGGACATCAGGTGACTGTGTGAATGGAGTTGAACATCATTAGCTGGGTGCTGTGAGATCCACCAAGCCATAAGGTAGGGTGGAACAGCAGCCCATCATCCAATGAGAGTGCTATATCTAAATACTGGCCCCAAGCAGGTGCAGAGGCATGAGGCATGAGTAAGCTGCACAGACAGGTGGCTCTGGCTCCCAGGTAATCGTCCCTGATGCACCAATGCTTCCTCCTTAGCTTATATCTATGGACTTGAATAGCATGTCCTATGACTAGCTGGCAGAAGAGAGGGGAAAATTAGGCCTGCTTCAAAAACAGATTGACTTTACATGTCAGTGAGGGCCTAAAACGGATTATTGCTTTACCACAGTCACACTGAGGGATGATATCAAAAGCCTGCAGTGAGAGGAGATTCTCCCAATGGCCAGCACCATGGGTCAGCAACTCTGGGTGGAAAAAGAGATGGCCTGGGATGAGGATATGCCTGAACTCCTGGGAAATGGTAAGTGGTTTGGTTGGTTGGTCAGGGACCTGGAAGAAGCAGTATTGGAAGATTGGCACAAGGGGATCTGGGTAAGGAGCTGTAGATGGACCTCTGGGACTGGGCACAAGGTGTAAGAATCTTGGTGTTTCATGTTAGTGTCCACTGAAAAGCATCCAGTATACAAGAGGCACTAGGCAACCAAATGGGCTGGCACATTCAGCCCCTGGGTATCAAACAAGTTTGATCTTTAACCACCCTAGTGCTTATACAATGGGCCCATAAATGGAGTAGCTATGGTGGCAAGGATGGAGGTTATACAGGGCCCAACACCATGGGCTCTGCCCCCTCACAAAGCTGATCTAATGACTGCCACTGAATGTCCAGTCTGTCAACATCAGAGTCCAGCAGAGCCCTCCAGATGATACCATCCCTGAAGAGACTAACCAACCACTTGGTGGCAAATGGATTACATAAGACACCTTCTACCTGGGAAAGGGCAGTGATTCATTTTGTCTTAAATTGGCATGCATTCCAGGTGTGAATTCGCCTTTCCTGCCCTCAGTGCCTCAGTAGCACCACTATCCAGAGATCCATAGTGTCTGATTTACCTGCTTGAGATCCCACATAACATCGTCTTAGGTCAAGAAATCCACTTTATGGTGAAGAAGGTATAGGAAAGGGCATAAAACCACACTATTCACTGATCCTGACACATCCTGCTTTCTCCAGAAGATGCCAGCTGAGAGGGCCTTGGATCAGCCTCTTGTAGGAGCTGCTGAGGCACTAACATTGTGAGGCTGGTGTGTGGTTTTCAGGATGTGTTATATATTTTAAGCCAATGGCCATTGTCTGATGCTGTTACTATTTTCCAATAAGTAAAGGAACAGGCAGTATCAGATTTACACTTTAGATCGATTATTTCAGCAGTAGTGTGGAATATAGATTTGAAAGTGGGAAAAGAATGGAGGCTCCTTTAGCATCCAAGAACCAAGGGGTGGAGGGAGAAGTCGTCCCACTCATCATCACCCCCAGTAGTCCATTTGGGGAGTTGTGCTTCTCATCCTGTAACTTGGGTTCTATGATTCTAGAGATCATGAGTCCTAGAGCAGTGACACAGTAAGAGTCCCACTAAACCTAAAGATACGGCGTCCACCTTAGATTGTACCTATGGACTTGACAGTATGTCCTGTGATAAGCTGACAGAAGAGCATCTTTGTACAGAAGACCAGCAGGCAAATAAAAGAGTTACCATCTCCTGGTAATCATTGGCCCTCATTGCTATGAAGAGACGGGACTGGTGCCACACTGAGAAGGAACTCAGAGGATCCACTGGTGTTACTGTTGTTGCCACACCGAAAACTAATCACTGAGACAAGCCAGGGAAGAAGGCTTTATGATTTTATAGATGACATCAGTTGGAGAGATGGGAGCCAAACCTCAAATCTATCCTGCCGTGCCCCCTCCCCACAACTAAAGTGAGGGATTTATACATCAGGAGGGGCAAGGAAGAAGAGTCGGTCAAGCAGCAGCAGATGCCTTTCGTTGTACAAATGTAAGTTTCTCAAGCTTCAGTTCTGTGGGCTTGCTGGAAAACTGGGCTGATTTCACAGAGACATGTCTCGGCGTTCTCACACCTAGTTTTGACTGGGAATGGGCATGCGCCACACCAGAGCCTGAAGAGAGCATAGCAAGTAGGGGTGCAGACCCCTCGGGAGTAAAGGTCTGTCAGGCCACCAGGCAAGCCACGGAGAGCAGCAGAAGTGCAGGACAAGGAGGCAGGGAATCTAGAGCGATGGCAGAGGCGGGGCACGATCAATATCAGTTAACAGTGTCAGGAGACATTTCAGCAGCAGAGGCTATAACTTATCCCACTAATCTTCCTCCTTTAAGTATTTCCCTGGGATTTGTGACAAGCCACCATCTTGAAGGAGCCCTGACCGGGAGGAGTGAGCTTGGCGTGAGATGCAAGCATAGCTGAGCAGTTGCAGGACGTGGATTATAGCCGACCCCACTGGTCCTCTGCTCAGGTCCCCTGGGACCCCTCCGACTGTTTGTGAGCTTTTGCATGCTCTTGCCTGCAGTGGCCCATACCTGCAGCTTGTGAGCTATTGGAGAGTTTACCTGCATCCCACCCACACCCGCCACGAGGCAACCCTTAGCCGATGCCTGACGGGTGCAGAAGTATAAAAACCCAGCTGTCTTGCTTGATGGGGAACAAAACTGAGACATGGTTTGCACTCCAGAGTTGCTCTGTGGGCTCGCTGCAGCTAGAGCTTCGGATGTAAACCCTTGTTTGGTTTCCTCCTTCCCTTCCCACTTCCAACATCCCTTGCTGGTTCCTCCTGGGACCTGAGCCTTCATCAGTCACTCACCCCTGAGTCTTCCTCGCAGAGGCTGCTTCTGGGGATACTGATCTAAGACACCCCCTGCTGTGTGCTGGGTCCTGCTCCTAAACATGGCTTTCCCCAGCTGCACCAGCACCAGCCCCTGGGGGACTCCATCAGCCCAGCTTCATTGCACACTCCTGGCCCGAACCCCCTTATTCTCATGTCCCAATCGTAGGCCCCCTTGGGGCCCTTGCTCAAGCTGACACCCCGCCTGGCTGGAAGGTTTGCTGTCTTCTCTCCTCAACTCAGCCCTCATCATCCTGCTCTCTAAAACCTCCTCGCACGTGTCTGATTCCAAGTGGCTTCCACGCCTCTGAATTCCTGTCACGCTCATATCCGAGGCCACCCCCAAACAGTGTAACATCAGCATCTGTGGCAGAGAGGAGAGAAGCCCCAGGAGGTGTCGTCTGCCTGCCTTTTGGTACAAGCTGGTGAATGAGTTGATCAGGCTGAACTGAGCACCACTGACTGCGCAGCTTAAGCACAGTATATTTCCTTGCAACTCTGGAGGCGGAAAGTCTGAGACACAGGTGCCGGCAGGCTCAGTTCCTGCGGAGGCCTGTCTGTGACTTGCAGACAGACAACTTCGGTGTCCTCACAGGGTCTTCCCCATGTGTGTCTGTGTCCTCATTTCCTCTAATTGCAAAGACTCTGGTCAGTTTGGATGAGGGCCCACTTTAATTACCTCTTTAAAGACACTATCTCCAAATACATTCTGACATGCTGGGGGTTAGGACTGTGAATTCTGGGGGATAAAACTGAGCCCGCACACCAGGCCCTGACTTGAGCCTCAGGGAGAGTCCCTGGGTGACTCAGAACTACTCAAGAGCACGGGGGTCAGGAACTAGGGGAGCGCTCAGAAGTGGACCTGATCACTCACTCAGGAGACCTTATACCCCACTTGCCCACCTTCCTTCCCATGGGTGCTGACTTCAGACAGACAGGATTTGACTCCTGGCTCTGTCTCCTGGATTGGACGCGTGAGAGGCCACGTAATTTTCCAGGGCCTCGATTTCCTTGGCCATGAAATGAGGGTGATGCCCTGTATCTTAGTGAGCCCCAGAGAAGGTCACTGGTGTAAAGACCCCGGCCAGGGCAAGTGTGCGCCAGGGCCCCGCTGTTTCTTCCCCCAGGGCGACTTCCAAGCCAGCGAAAGCCGGCTCATGTTTGGGGACTCCCACAAATGTTTACATGGGATTTGGATAACCTACAGTTCTTGATTTAAGCTTCACGAGGATTTTAAACTCCGGGGGAGAGCGCATGTCTGACTTTCTTTGTATTCCACCGAGCAGGGCCAGGGCAGAGGTCCCTCTGCTTGTGGACTCCGGTCCCTGCACTTCGGTCCCATTGTCACCAGGCATTATCTCAGCAGCCACAGACACCTCAGGGAAATCTGCCCTTCACCCCGAGCCAGGAGTGTCCTGCCCCAGACTTTCCCACAGGGCCATGACCACCCTGGAAGCACAGTGCTGCTCAGTGGGCTGCGGTCCTGGGCCCTTATCTAATCAGCACACAAGCCCATTATTCAGCCGTTATTTACATAACCCTTCCCTCCCGCCTGCCTCCCACCTCCAGCTGCTCCCTGGGCACAAAGCTCCGGTTTCACCTAATCAACCATGCAGTCTGCTGTCCCAGGTAACAAGCCATCCGTTTGTGTTGGCAGCATTTGAAGGTGAGGGGCAGATAACCCTCAGCCCTGCTGGTGGCTCCGCTGATAGCACTGGGAGACCTGGGCCATTGCCTCAAGTGATACATCCAGAGCAAGGGCTCCTCTGGGAACACAAAATCACTCCCTCTGTGTCCAGACTCACATGATAAGACTTCTTACAGCAGCTCATTTTCCTCTGAGGACAGAACGCAGGACGAGCAGGGCACCTGTCCCTCTTGATGGCATCTTCCCCACACGCTCTCCATGCAGCAGCAGCAGATGACAACCTTCACCACGCACAAACGTCATGCCGAGCCCTTCACACACGGTGCACTCACCGTGGCTCACACACTGCGGTAATCAAGGAGCGTCTCACACAGGGTATCGCACAGAGTAGCTCACACACAGTATCACGCAGCGTATCACACAGAGAGTCTCACACACAGCATCACATACAGTATCACAAAATATCTCACACGGGGTATCACACAGAGTATCACAGACTTCCTCACACAGCATCACACAGAGTATCACAGAGTAACTCAAACA
>NW_012106520.1:517948-529432 GCF_000951045.1 Mandrillus leucophaeus
CAGAGTATCTCACACACAGCATCACATACAGTATCACAGAGTATCTCACACACAGCATCACACACACTATCACAGAGGATCTCACACACAGCATCACATACAGTAACACAGTGTATCTCACACACAACATCACACACAGTATCACAGAGTATCTCACACAGAGTATCACACACAGTATCACAGAGTATCTCACCAGAGTATCACACACAGTATCCCAGAGTATCTCACACACAGCATCACACACAGTAACACAGAGTATCTCACCAGAGTATCACACATGGTATCACAGAGTATCTCACCAGATTATCACGCACAGTATCACAGAGTATCTCACACACAGCATCACACACACTATCACAGAGTATCTCACACAGAATATCACAAACAGTATCACAGAGTATCCCACACACAGTATCACAGAGTAACTCAAACACAGCATCACACACAGTATCCCAGAGTATCCCACATACAGCATCACACACAGTATCCCAGAGTATCTCACACACAGCATCACACAGAATATCACAGAGTACCTCACATACAGCATCACACACAGTAGCACACACGGTATTACACAGAGTATCTCATACACAGCATCACACATAATATCTCACACACTGTATCACACATACAGTATCACACAGACTAGTTCACATAGTATCTCACTTAGTATCTATCTCACATATGGTAACACACAGAGTATCTCACAGTGTTACACAGATTCTCTCATACCTAATATCCCACACATAGTATCATGCAGAGTATCTCAAATAGTATCACACAAAGTATCATGCACACAGCATCTTCACAGCCCTGTGAAGTGTGAAATGCTGTTCTCCCTATTTCACAGATGAGGACATGAGGCTAAGTGTCTTGTCTTAGGTTCTAGCTGGCAAGTGGTAAATCCACTCTGGCTGTAAAACTCATGCCTTTGAGCACCTCAATCCCATGGTGTCCAAGTGGCTCAGCTGGCCCGGGGCCACCCTGGCTCAGCCCTCAGCACCAGGCTTTATCCCCGGAACTCTGCTTCCTAGGAAAGCCACCTTTATAAAGCCCACAGGTAATGATGCTGGCACATTACTAAGTTTGGGGGCCACTAGACTAGATAGTCTCCAAGGTTCCTGCCATCCCTAGAAGTTCTGTGGCTCTGACAGATTTTAAGGAGAAAAGACAAGTCATGTTAAGTGAAATAAGCAAGGCACAGGAAGACAAATTTTGCATTTTCTCACTTATGTGGAGATAAAAAGTTTAAAACTTGAACTCACGGAGATAGAGGAGAATGATGGTTACCAGGGGCTAGGAAGGGTAGTAGTGGGGGCCAGGCGGAATAAGTGGGGATGGTTAATGAGTATAAAACTTACAGTTAGATAGAATTAATAAGATCTAGTATTCAGTACCACAGTAGAGTGACCACAGGTAACAATAATTTATTGTATCTTCTAAAATAACTAAAAGAGTGAAATTAGAATGTCCTAACACACAGAAATGATGAATTCTTCAGGTGACGGACACTCCAATTACCCTGATTTGACCACTGTACATTGCATGCCTGTATCAAAGCACCACAGGTACCCCATGAATACAAGAAACTATTATGTACCCATAATAATAAAAAATACAAAGTTAATTTGAAAAAGGACAAGTCAACACCCGCAGCCTTCCCCTTGTGTTGAGATGGCTGGCGACCACCCCCCGTGTCGCGTGTACTGTCTCAGCCGCTCTCCCCATCACGTGAACCATCTGGCTTCGCAGGAGGACAGTGAGCCCCTCCGAGGAAGGCAGGCTCTGGATCTCTGGTGCTCAACTTCCTTCCAAAGTTCTCGGCCTTCAGAGCCAGAGATGGCCTGAAGGGAAGGGGCCTCAGCAGCCACGTCATTCCTCCCCAGAAAGACTGAGGAGCACAGAGGTGAAAGGCCTGGGTACAGCACCTTGGAAGGGTTAGGGTATCTCTTTACTTACAGTCCACATCCTCTGGCCCTAAAAGTGGGAAGGAGGCATTTCAGCTCAGGGTCAACAACACACCTGTCTTCATTCTAACAGGTCGAGTTGATCTCTGACACGTCTAAAGCACGATCCAAATATAAAAATAGGAGCTTTGAGGATGCCTTTAAACAGGAGATGAGTCCTGTCTTGCGAGATATCCCCACCCAGGCCTACCTCGGAGACTGTGCATGTTCAGTTCCAGACCACTGCAATAAAGAGAATACCACAATAAAGTGAGTCACCAACTGTGTTTTAGTTTCCCAGTGCATATAAAAGTTATGTTTATACTATACTGTAGTCTATCAAGTGTATAGTAGCACTGCATCTAAAAAAAAGGCAATGTAAATATCTTAATTAGAAAATACTTGCTGGGTGTGGTGACTCACATCTGTAATCCTAGCAATTTGGGAAACTGACGTGAGAGGATTGCTTGAGGCCAGGAGTTGGAAACAGACTGGGCAACACAGTGAGATGCTGTTTCTAAAAAAAAAAAAAATTAATATTAGCCAGGCGTGGTGGTGCACATCGATAGTCCTAGCTACTCAGGAAGTTGAGGCGGGAGGATCACTTGAGCCCAGAAGTTCGAGGCTGCACTGAGCTATGATCTTGCCACTGCACTCCAGCCTGGGTGACAGAGCAAGACTTAGACTCTTAAAAAAAGAAATAACAACAACAAAACTTTATTGCTAAAAAATAGCAGTACAGGTGGCTCACTCCTGTAATCCCAGCACTTTGGGAGGCCGAGGCAGGTAGATCACGAGGTCAGGAGCTCAAGACCAGCCTGGTCAAGATGGTGCAACTCCATCTCTACTAAGAATACAAAAAAATTAGCCAGGTGTGGTGGTGGGTGCCTGTAATCTCAGCTACTCGGGAGGCCGAGGCAGAGAATTGCTTGAACCTGGGAGGCAGAGGTTGCAGTGAGCCGAGATCGTGCCACTGGACTCCAGCCTGGGCAACAGAGCAAGACTCTGTCTCAAAAAAAAAAAAAAAAAAACGCTAATGGTCATCTGAGCCTTCAGCAAGTCATAATCTTTTTGCTGGGGGAGGGTCTTGCCTGGATGTTGATGGCTGCTGACAGATCAGGTGGTGGTTGGTGAAGGCTGGGGTGACTGTGGCAATTTCTCAAAATAAGACAAAAATGAAGGTTGCCACTTTGATTGACTCTTCTTTTCATGAAAGAGCTCTCTGTGGCATGTGATGCTGGTGGATACCATTTTACTCACAGTAGAACTTCTTCCAAAATTGTAGCCAATCCTTTCAAACGCTGCAGCTACCTTACCAATTAAGTTTACATAATATTCTGATTCCTTTGTTGTAATTGCAACAATGTTCACAGCATCTTCACTGGGAGTAGATTTCATCTCAAGAAACCACTTTCTTTGCTCCTCCATAAGAAACAACTCCTCACCCACTGAACGTTTATCATGAGGTTGCAGGAATACAATCGCATCTTTGGTCTCTACTTCCAACTCTAGCTCTCCTGTTATTTCCACATCTGCAGTTAATTCCTCCATGAAAGTCTTGAAGGCTCAAAGTCATCCATGAGGATTGGCATCAACTTCTTCCAAACTCCTGTTAATGCTGATATTTTAACCTCCTTCTATGAATCACAAATTTTTTTTCTCTCATATGTCTTAACCGTGAAAACAAATGTTCATAATGGCGTCTACAATGCAGAATCCCTTCTAGAAGGTTTTCAGTTTACTTTGCCTGTATCAATCAAATAAGTCATTATCTATGTCAGCTTTTGCCTTATAAAATATATTTCTTAAATAATAAGACTTGAAGTTCAAAATGATTCCTTGATCCATGGACTATAGAATGAATATTATGTTAGCTGGCATGAAAACAACATCTCCATCGGAGCTCCTGGGTGACTAGGCATATTGCCAACGAATAGTAATATTTTGAAAGGAATCTTTTTTTCTGAGCAGTAGGTCTCAACAGTAGACTTAAAATATTCAGTACACCATGCTGTAAACAGACGTGCTATCATCCAGGCTTTGTTGTTCCACTGATAGAGCATAGGCAGAGTCAATTTTGCATAATGTTTAAGGGCCCTAGGATTTTCAGAATGGTAAATGAGCACTGCCTTCAACTTAAAGTCACCAGTTGCATTAGCCCCTAACAAGAGAATCAGCCAGTCCTTTGAAGCTCTGAAGCCAGACATTGACTTCTCTAGAGCTATGAACACTTCAGATGACATTTTATTCTAATATAATTAGGGTGCTTAATATATGTTGAAAATATGCTGTTTAGTGTAGCCACCTTCATCAAATATCTTGGCTAGCTTTTCTGAATAACTGCTGCAGCTTCCACATCAGCACCCCATGAGCCAACCTCTGCTAGCTCCCATCTTTTCTTCTTTAGCTTCCTCACCTCTTTCAGCTTCCTCACCTCTTTCAGCTTCATAGATTTGAAGAGAGTTGGGACCTTGTTCTGGGTTAGGCTTTGGCTTAAGGAAATGTAATGGCTGATTTGCTCTTCTATCAAACCACTCAAACATCTTTGTATCAGCAAGAAAGCTGTTTTACTTTCTTATCATTTGTATGTTCACTGGAGTAGCAGGTTTAATTTCCTTGAAGAACTTTTTCTTTACATTCACAGCCTGACTGGCACAAGAGGCCTAGTTTTTGGCCTCTCTAGGCTTTTGACATGCTAAACTTCATTATTTCTAGTTTTTAATTTAAAGTCAGAAACGTGCAACTTCCATTCACTTGAACACTTAGAAGCCATTAATAGAATTATTAATTGCCCTAATTGCAATTATGTTGTATCTCAGGGAATAGGGAGGCCCAAGGAAAGGAAGAGAGATGAGGGAATGGCTGGTGGGTGGAGCGGTCAGAACATACATACGTGGTGATTAAGTTCCCTGTCTTATATGGACATGGTTTGTGGTGCCATGAAACAATTACAATAGTAACATCAAAGACCACTGATCACAGAGCACTATAACAGACATAATACTAATGACAAAATTTGGGAGAGTCACCAAAATGTGACACAGAGACATGAAGTGAGCACATGCGGTTAGAAAAACAACATCAATAGACTTGCCCAACTCAGGGTCGCCACAAACCTTCAGTTTGTAAAAGACACAGTATCTACCAACCACAATAAAGCAAAGCACAATAAAACAAGACGGGCCTGTAAATGGTGCCTTCTGCACTCACACTGTCTAAGCAAGTGTATGCAAGCTCCAGGATGGACAGATCCTGTGGATTCTGCAGTTTCTACAGAAAGCCCTTGGGAGCCCTTGGGAGCCCTTGGGCATTAGGATAACCTATGAGGACAGCTAGTAAGTCCTTGAAATCTTTCTCCCCCAGAGCCCTCTGTGGGCACAAATAAGTGTGGCACATTCAAGCAGCAACAGTTCCCAATTTGGGCTGTTCCACAGGGGCCGTGTTCAACCAAACCACACCACTGAGATGAAGAGGAGAAATCTCAGGTGAGTCCACCTGGGCCAGGGACTTCCCCTCCATAACACAACATCAACAAAAAAAAAGCATGTGGTGCTCCCCTGGGACCAACCCTACCTCCTAGAACGAACAGCTGTAAAAAGCTTGGCCTCAGAACCATGCCAGGGCTGGAGCGCCCACCACAGTAGACACAGAAGCTGGAACATCGGTCTCTGTGGGCATCCTTTTACCCATGAGGAAGGAGAGGTGAAGGAAGCTGAGAAAGGGCAGCCTCTGGTACTTGCTTGCTGCCTTCCACACACTGTCTCCTCATTCCCTCCCTTGGTGTTGGCCCCTCCTCCTGTCTCTAGTCTTTGTAGGTTGGGGATCTAAGCCCCTTCCCCTCCACCCATCATGGGAAGCCCGAAAGAAATCTGCCAGTGATGCCAGGAGAAGGAAGCTATTGGGACTGGCAGAGTCTATGCTGAAGAAGTGTCTCCTGTTCCACATGATTTAGCAAAGTTCTGGAGAATGGCACGAGAGGCCAGCACCAAAGTCTTGCCATGTAATAAAGTCCTCTTGTCCTTGGAACTGCTCCCTGGGTTCATCTCCCCCAGGAGGCCCAAGGAGTTGTCCGTTGAACACATGAGGGGGGATCCATGCTCTTAGGAGTCAGTTGCTCTAATTTCTCAACACATGTGAGAAATTTCTCTTAACTCATGACTCTGCAAAGTAACACTGTGATAAGGTGAACAGAATTGAGTTCACACTATGGCATAAAATTTCAGCCAGTTATTGAACAACTAGGCTAAACATAAATACAGAGAACTATAGTTGCACTTCAATTTCAGCGCTTGCACGTACAAAACTGCATTGTGAGTCTATTACTGTTATCCCCCTTGGCCTTCAGCCACTGACCCAGCCCTGGTTTGTCCAGGCATGTCACTTTTTTCATCTGACTCTGTCCTCTATCTAGCCGGGATCATCTCCTATGTCCAGGGTCAGGCTGGCTGCAGAGACTGGTAAGTTCTCCATTGTTTTAGCTCAGAATTCAGCCGTGGAAGTACAGAACTTTCCTTCATAACCACACTACATCGTCAAAGCGGGAGCACAGTCTGACTGCTGGTGGTCCTGCACCTGTGCAAATGACGACAGTCCTGGAAGCTAAATGCACTGTGTTCCTCTGAGTGTGCATTTCTGTGAATCCCCAATGACACAGTCACTGCTGGAGAAAAGGCTGTGGCTGACACACAGCGTGGTAGAAAGAGATTTATAGACCTTGTTGGCGCCGAAAGGGGGAAGTACATCCTACTGCCGATGGCTCCCTGGAGGACCTGCCTGCGCCAGTCAGAAGTCTCTCCATGATGGTTTCCTGTCTCTTCCTCAATATCATTCTCTTCCTCTCCACCCTCTCCACCCTCCACCTGCAGCTCTAAAATCCATAGCTAAATAGCAACCACCCTGGAAAAAGTGGTGGAAAATAGCAACCACCCTGGAAAAACCTTCCCAAGGTTGTAGGTTTACCACTTCACGCTGAGAAGTACAGGAGGAAAAGTCTGTTAACCAGACTACATGAAGGAAAACACCAAGGAACCACAGGTACTCACTAACTGGTTTAACAAGAAAAGCTTTCTGGCCGGGCACGGTGGCTCATGCCTGTAATCCCAACATTTTGGAAGGCCGAGGTGGGAGGATTGCTTGAGGCCAGGAGTTTGAGACCAGTCTGGGCAACATAGCAAGAATCCATCTCTATAAAAATAAAAGAAAAGTTGGAGGGAGGGAGGCCAATGGGCAGGGTTGGGCAGTGGGTCTCCAGCCGAGCTCCTGGGTCAGCTGCCTGCTAGAGGGGCTGGTGGTGAGGGAGGAGGACTGAGACCAAGGGTGGGTCCCTGGATCCCACTCTCACTCCGCCAGAGCAACCCCACATACATCGTTTTCTATGTTAGGATGCAATATCAGATCTTGTTTAACCAAGAAGTTTCACTCCTAAAAACAGTGCAGAACGGGCACTGGTGTTAGAGGTGATCTTGAATCAGCTGAGACCTGGAAGTCATCTTCCTTTCTTCTTTTGCTAAATGCCTAATATGAGCTGGTTTTCTTATCAATTTCCCTGCTCTGCAAAAACAATCTTGCACAGAAAAGATTTGAACCTAGTGGGGGCATGTGCTCAGTAGCGATTCCAGCATCTATGACCCTGCCTATGCCAAGGAATGGTCTGACTGCTTCCCCCGGGGCCTCCCACTACCCCAGCAGCCACCTTCCTACTGTTGGTTTCATTGATAAACTGGGATAGACAGCCAGGAGGAAATAATTTCTGCTTCTGCAAGAAGCCCTAATAGTCCTTTACCCACCCTCAATAATCACTCACTTGCAACAGTCCCCGGCACCTTATTACCACTGGAATTCCAGGGAAAACAAGAAATGTTCACTGAACTCATGGATAAAGATTTTCCTGATGAACCGAGGACTTCTCTGCTACCCCTATTTATTTATCTCCTTCTCCTCCTTCCGTCCTCCCACCAGCTCCTACTGACTTCACGCCATGCAGCGCATGGACCTGCTACCGGGTCCCAGGTCCTTCTAAAATTCAGGAGGGGTTCTGGCTGAATCCTTCTGAGTTCATGGGGACAGTGACACCGGCTGCTTTTCTGCTGCAGGACAAAGGTTTGTTCCCTCATTCTATCAGAGAACATATTTTGGGTCCCTACCAGATGCCAGGTTCTGTTTTAAACACCACGGACACAGAGATAAACACGCACATACATTTCCTGCACTAAAGCCAGTTATAATGTGGTAAGGGAGACAGACAACCATAACACAGAGTGATGTATGCAAAAGGCAGGCAGGCTGAGAGGTGGGGCAGGACCCAGACACGGGGCATGCCGCCCAGACAAAGAGATAGGCGTGACCTCCCCGACAAGCCACTCTGCAGCTGCATCCTGGGCACCCAGTGGCTCTGGCAAGGGGGCACAGATGTTTTAAGACATTTCACTAACTTAGATTGGGGGTTAGTGGCCTGCAGACCTGTATACTTGACCCAGGTAACTCAAGTAATGCAGGAGTCACTCTGCCCCACACCACTCCCTCCAACCATCTACCTGGGGCCTGGGTAGCTGCTGTTCTGCAGATCTGGGAGCAAACCAGTTCCAACAACTGGTTTGGCATTGGAATAAAGAGTATTCCATTTTTTTTTAATACACTTGCATTCCAAAATTCGTATTGCTACCAGAAAATTATGTGCCTCCTCCCAAGTCCTGGAATCTACTTGCCCAGGCTAGCAGTGAGACCCCTTCTTCTTTTCTGGCCCGAGCTCCAGAAGCAGAGTGGGCTGATGGCATTCTGGATGTTTCCCATTCAACCATCCCTGAGTTTCACGGGAAGCTGCTTTCAGCAGCGAGGCACTGGTGCACCACAGTAAGCCAGGGAAGACTCTTCCAGAGCAATTTACTTAAACTCTTGCTTCCTGGCCTCAGGAGTTTCACCCCTCACTCAGGAAAAGCATACTAACTATCTCCAAGAGACAATTAAGGGGAAAATCATGACACGGCACTTTAGGAAAATGTATCAACAAGTGAAAATATCAACAGATTTACTGGAGGAGGGTGAGGGCAGCCCTCTAGTTGGGAAGCCAGATCTTTGACAAAAGAGCTTAAAATTCCCTAATAAGCATTTTGTTGACAAGGTCAGTCTTCATTCTTTCTCCCAAAATTAGAAACCCCCCTTTTCTCCTTGTCATAACAACACTGGTGCTTATCACCAATTGTGTGGAGGGAGAAGAGTGATGTCCTTTAGACCTGAAGATTGACAGGATAGAGGCGGGAGCTCTTAACTTCCAAAACCACCCTGTCCAGGAACTATTTTCCCTTTTCCCTCCCACCAGACGCCCAGATGGAAATCTGCTCTTCAGAGAAGGAAGGAAATGACACAAGAAAAAAGACATCCGCAAATGAGTAAGCTTTGCCCAGGAGGCCGCGTTAAGTGAGGTGGATGGAAACGTGAATCATCTGAGAGAGAGAGAGAGAGAGAGAGAGACTCTAACTCTGCCTGCCTGGCTCTGCTTTGCAAAGATGCTCACTCACCACCACCTCACATGCTCAGTGATGACCACAATAATATAATTGTATTTCCTTCTCCATTGTAGTGTGGGGTAACTTGCAATACTGAGCAGTTTACGGGCCTTCCCCTATGCACTCTGCAAGCTCCTGGAAAAACAGGGAGTTGGCACGCCACGTTTCCAGCCCCTGGGACCAGCTGCCTCAGGACGCCTGCCTGCCAGCCTCCATACATCAGGGCCACAGTTTCAGATGCTCATTCACTGACCTCGCACTTGCTCTAGGACAGGGGCAGCAGGCACACGCTGATCCAAGTTTAGAGCAGAAATATGCAAGGCAATTGCGGTTATAAAGAGTGTGCAGAGGTGGTGGGAAGGTCACTGCTAAAGGGAAGCAGGAAAGACATGATTTCTTGGGATGAGGGTAAGAGCACTTCAGAAAGCTTGATTACTAGAAAGCTGCAGTTCTCCCCCAGGAGGGGATGCACACAGACAGGCCTGTGATCAAAGCAGCATTCCAGGGTGGAAGGGCAGTGCTCAGCCTAACTTGATGTGAAAACGCCAGTCCTTTCTGTCTCGTTTTTCCTGCCTTAGATTTAACCCATTCTGGGATGGGCAGGAAGAAAGAAAGACCTTCCCCAAGAAGTGCTGACCAGGCAGTTGTATTTGTGGGGAGAGTCCTCCTGACAGCAAAGAAAGAAGAACTAACTTCTTTTGCCATGAACGACTCAGAATCCTGGGCGGGGGTTGCTGCTGTTTTCTGGCTGTTTTTTTAGAGACAGGACCTTGCTCTGTTGTTCACTGCAACCTTGACTCCTGGGCTCAAGGAATGCTCCCGCCTCAGCCTCCCAAGCAGCTGGGACTACAGGTGTGCCATCACATCCAGCTAACTTTGAAGTATTATGTAGCGATTGGGATCTCACTATGTTGCCCAGACTGGTCTCAAACTCCTGGCCTCAAGCAATCCTTCTGCCTCAGTCTCCCAAAGTGCTGAGATGACAGGTATGTGCCGCCACACCAGGCTTTAGAATCCTGTTCTAAAAGTTATTTCTTAGTTGACCACCATAGCTTCTTATGAAAAAAAAAAAAAGCCAGGAAGACGGCTTTCATATGAAGGAGAGATGGTGGACCAGGTGCAAAGTGGCGGAAGGCGAGGAAGAAATCAAGAAGTGGAGAGAAGCTCCAATTCTAGGGTACTCAGTGACCACAAGGGAGAGAGTGGTCCATGGTGGACATTAAGGCAGCCCTACAACGAGGAAAGAACTCCCTGGAGGCTGCAGTTTAAGTGCTCAGGATCTCCTTGCCCTCAGGGTGTGCCCCTAGAGTTCTCATCCCTCACCAGCCTGCACCGTGCACTCCACACACCCCCACATGCACACACACACACAACATAATACAAAGAAGTCTCCGGACACCATGCAGGGTAGTAGGCAGTGGCTCACCCCAAGCTACGGGTTGAATTGAGCGACCTGGGCTAGAACAGTGGGGGTCGACACACACCAGGAATTGGAAAACAAAGGGATTTTGTGACAATCTGAAGTAAAGTGAGTTTGGGGAAAATTACATCATAACCTCTACTTAAGGTTGAAGGATGTCGTGATTGCCAACCTCCAGGTGGCCCCCAAAGATCTTGCCTCTGTGTCCTCATACCCTTGTAGAGTCCCCTTCTCACATCAGTTCAGGGCTGGCAAGTGTGACTGATAGATTATGTGATACTGTTTGAATATTTGTCCCCTCCAAATCTCATGTTGAAATTTGACTCCCCACTGTTGGAGGTGGGGCCTGGTGAGAGGTGTTTGGGTCACCGGGATGGATCCCTCATGGCTTGGTGCCGTTTTCACAGTGAGTGAATGCCCACGCTTGTTCCCAGGGAAACTGGTTCCTCCTCTCTCTTGCTTCCTCTCTCACCATGCGATGCCTATTCCCCTTCACTTTCTCCATGAGTGGAAACATCTGAGGCCCTCACCAAAGCAGATGCTGGCACCATCCTGTGGAGCCTGCAGAACCGTAAGCCAAATCAACATCTTCTTCTTATAAATTTCCCAGCCTCAG
>NW_012106520.1:529482-530057 GCF_000951045.1 Mandrillus leucophaeus
TCAAACTCCTGGCCTCAAGCAATCCTTCTGCCTCAGTCTCCCAAAGTGCTGAGATGACAGGTATGTGCCGCCACACCAGGCTTTAGAATCCTGTTGTAAAAGTTATTTCTTAGTTGACCACCATAGCTTCTTATGAAAAAAAAAGCCAGGAAGACAGCTTTCGTATGAAGGAGAGATGGTGGACCCAGGCGCAAAATGGCGGAAGGCGAGGAAGAAATCAAGAAGTGGAGAGAAGCTCCAATTCTAGGGTACTCAGTGACCACAAGGGAGAGAGTGGTCCAGGGTGGACATTAAGGCAGCCCTACAACGAGGAAAGAACTCCCTGGAGGCTGCAGTTTAAGTGCTCAGGAGCTCCTTGCCCTCAGGGTGTGCCCCTAGAGTTCTCATCCCTCACCAGCCTGCACCGTGCACTCCACACACCCCCACATGCACACACACACACAACATAATTATACACATCTAGATGTGTATAAGAGACAGGGCACACGCTGATCCAAGTTTAGAGCAGAAATATGCAAGGCAATTGCGGTTATAAAGAGTGTGCAGAGGTGGTGGGAAGGTCACTGCTAAAGTGA
>NW_012106520.1:530157-532496 GCF_000951045.1 Mandrillus leucophaeus
GACACCATGCAGGGTAGTAGGCAGTGGCTCACCCCAAGCTACGGGTTGAATTGAGCGACCTGGGCTAGAACAGTGGGGGTCGACACACACCAGGAATTGGAAAACAAAGGGATTTTTGTGACAATCTGAAGTAAAGTGAGTTTGGGGGAAATTACATCATAACCTCTACTTAAGGTTGAACGATGTCGTGATTGCCAACCTCCAGGTGGCCCCCAAAGATCTTGCCTCTGTGTCCTCATACCCTTGTAGAGTCCCCTTCTCACATCAGTTCAGGGCTGGCAAGTGTGACTGACAGATTATGTGATACTATTTGAATATTTGTCCCCTCCAAATCTCATGTTGAAATTTGACTCCCCACTGTTGGAGGTGGGGCATGGTGAGAGGTGTTTGGGTCACCGGGATGGATCCCTCATGGCTTGGTGCCGTTTTCACAGAGTGAGTGAATGCCCACGCTTGTTCCCATGGAAACTGGTTCCTCCTCTCTCTTGCTTCCTCTCTCACCATGCGATGCCTATTCCCCTTCACCTTCTCCATGAGTGGAAACATCTGAGGCCCTCACCAAAGCAGATGCTGGCACCATCCTGTGGAGCCTGCAGAACCGTAAGCCAAATCAACATCTTCTTCTTATAAATTTCCCAGCCTCAGGTATTCCTTTATAGCAACACAAATGGACTAAGACCATATGGCAGGGGCAATGATGTCTGACTTCCAAGTCTCCCTCCTGTGGGGCATTGCAGCTTCTGCCTTGTTCTCTGGGAGAGGCTGGCCTGCATACCACGAGTATCCTCAAGCAGCCCTGTCAAGAGGGGCCCATAGAGAAGAGCCGAGGGCTCCCACCAAAAACCCTGGCATCTTGAAAGTGGATCCTCCAGCCCCAGTCCAGCCTTCAGATAATGCAGTACCAGCCAGCATCTCAACTGCAACCTCAGGAAAGACCACGAGCCTGAACAACCCAACCAAGCTGCTCACACACTCCTGACCCACAGAAACTGTGAGTGGTATCAATATTTATTGTCATTTTTAGCCACTGAGTTTTGGGATAATTTGTTACATAACAATAGATACCTAATACAAATATATAGTAGCATATTTTAATCTTAGAGGGAGTCCTACAGTAACAAAAAAAAATTAAATATTTAACTTTTTGTGACTCATTGATTCACAAATGCTCTGGTTATATTTACATTTTTTTTGAACAATGCCTCAATAATATCTCAGGGTGCTAATGTTGCACACAACATAGTTTAGAAAGATCTGGGCTTGCTATGCTGGTATTTATACAAGAGTTTGATGTCAGATGAATTACATCTAATAAAACACATTTGAATAAAAACTTAATCCCACTTTTTTTTTTTTTTTTTTTTGAGATCACCCAGGCTGGAGTGCAATGGCATGATCTCAGCTCACTGCAACCTCCACCTCCCAGGTTCAAGCAATTCTCCCTGCCTCAGCCTCCCAAGTAGCTGGGACTACAGGCCCAGCCAATTTTTGTATTTTTAGTAAGATGGAATTTTGCCACCTTGGCCAGGCTGGTCTCAAACTCCTGACCTCAGGTGATCTGCCCACCTTGGCCTCCCAAAGTGCTGGAATTACAGATGTCAGCCACCACGCCTGGCCTAATTCCAATTTTAGAAACATAACCACATTGCAAACATTTAGGTAGTTAAATGAATGCTAAAGGAAATTTTTTGTTAAGTTAGCATTTTGAACATGGAAATATAATTCCCATCCCATCAATTTTTACTATCTTGGTTTTTGTAAATTTGAAGCTTATTTTTTATGACTGAATTTAAAGCATTTGTAAAATGCAGGATATAGATAGATAGATAGATAGATAGATAGATAGATAGATAGATAGATAGATATGTGTGTGTATATATATATGTATGTGTGTATATGTGTGTGTTTGTGTGTGTGTGTGTGTGTGTGTATCTCCTCGTCATTAAGAACTTTAACCCGAGCTGCTGGTTAAAATGGGTCAAGGTGACTCAGCACAGTTCCCAGGCATCAAAGAGGGCAGGAGAGAAACCCCGAGCCACAGTCCTGCATGCCACAGTGGAACCACCCCAGCACACTCATCCAGAGAAAACCCATCTCCTTTCTTTTTCTTTTTCTTTTTCTTTTTCTTTTTTTGAGTTGAGTATCATTCTGTCATCTAGGCTGGAGTGTAACAGTGCAGTCAAGGCTCACAGCAGCCTTGAACTCCTGGGTTCCAGCAATCCTCCTGCCTAAGCCTGCTAAATAGCTGGGACTATAGGCATGTGCCACCATGCCCAGCTACGTGTTTTAATTTCCTTAGAGATGAGGTCTTGCTATGCCCCAGACTGGCCTCCAACTCC
>NW_012106520.1:533136-545333 GCF_000951045.1 Mandrillus leucophaeus
GCCTGGCAACAGAGCGAGACTCCATCTGAAAACAAAAAAAAAAAATTATGGACATCAAGGGAAACCCCATTTACCACAGGGATCAATTAAGGGAGATTTTCTTCACTACAAAAGGAGTTTTTGCTTTGCAAAAGGATTCATTTAAAATAGCTTATTGCCTCAACTAGGAAGCCTTCTTCTTTTACAGTTTACAGGCAATTAATTGCTTAGGAAATTAATATATGTGCTGCCAAAGCAAGCACAATTGCTTAGGAAATTCAAAGAGGCAGCACTCAGGGGCACTCCAGGATCAGTCAGGAATGCAGCGGTTCTGATAAGATAATGTCAACCAAATGTAAATATTTATAAAAACCAATTGTACACCGTTTCTGAGGAATATGCTTAATGCAGGCAGGCTCTCCAACACCAGTGTGCCCCCCTGGTGCTCCAGCATCAAAGACAGCCTCATATCCACTGCTGGCAGGCAGAGGCAGGCCGCCGCTCCCCTACGCTCACCGAAACTGGGCCAATGCCTGGCTAAGTGATTTCAATTTAGTAGTGAAAAATGACTTATAATTACATTGTCAAGAAGTCAGTTCACGTACTCTCCCCAGCTTGAGTCTCGAATTCCCCTCATTAAACAGAACACATGCCTGTTTCATAAAAAAAAAATCCCTCTTTTCTTGTTCCAATGTGTTGCCTCTGAAGATTCCACAGGACGTGCAAAGCAGGAGGCTGTCTGGCCCCTGGGGACCACAGTTGTGTAGCCCTGTCACCCAGCAAGCTGATATGATGCCAGGTGCCTACAGGTAAGTGACTGGGACCCAGGACACGGTGACCCCTACACTGGCCACAGGTCTGCTCTGTGCAAATCCAGCTCTGGGTATCTGCTCTCCAGGTGGGTGGCCCCAATCCTAAATCTTATGGGAGCCACGGTGCTTTGAGGAGCCTAAATTCAGAGGACCTGAACTCACTGTGGATAAAGAAAATTCCCCATGTTCCCCTTACCTCTGACCACAAGAGTTTATAAGTGCTATAGGTGTACGAAAGAAACTAGAAGAAACCGGTCAGACGTGGTGGCTCACGCCTGTAATCCCAGCACGAGGCAGGTGGATCAAGACCAGCCTGGGGAACACAGAAAGACCCCATCTCTACAAAAATAAAAATAAATACAAAAAATTAGTCAGTGTGGTGACACATGCCTGTAGTCCCAGCTACTCAGGAAGCTGAGGTGAGAAGATCGCTTGAACCCAGGAAGTGGAGGTTTCAGTGAACTGAGATGGCACCTCTGCACTCCAGCCTGGGTGACAGAGTGAGACTCTGTCTCAAAAAAATAAGAAAAAAGCAAAACCACAGTCTATGCCTGTAAGTGTACAATCTAGTTTGAGATTCCATTCACCACATGGAAAACAATTCAGGACCAAATTTGGTGTCCTCAATGCAGTTGAACTTGACTGCTGCTAGAAAAGTCGAAGAAGCCTTATAATAAGGCAGGTCTGGAGCTGGACCTTAAGGAACACAGGATAACAATGGTCCTGACCTGGGTCTTCCCATTGGCCAGCACCTGTGCTCGTGCTTTGCAGGGGACTCTTCAGATGTCACTCCTCTGCCAACACTATGCAACTGCTGTTACCATTTTCCTTTCACATTAGGAAACTCTGACTCCGAAGGTCATATACAGCCAGTCAAGTGATACTAATATAATTTTAACACAGATCTCTTTAACCTCAAAGCTCATGGTCCTAACAAAATTTAGATGGGTAGGAGGAGGAAGAGCAGTGCTTTTAAAAAAGATGAATGGGGCTGGGCATGGTGGCTCACGCCTGTGGTCCCAGCGCTTTGGGAGGCTGAGCTGGGCGGATCACAAGGTCCGCAGATCGAGATCCAGCCTGGGTGACAGAGTGAGACTCTGTCTCAAAAAAATAAGAAAAAAGCAAAACCACAGTCTATGCCTGTAAGTGTACAATCTAGTTTGAGATTCCATTCACCACATGGAAAACAATTCAGGACCAAATTTGGTGTCCTCAATGCAGTTGAACTTGACTGCTGCTAGAAAAGTCGAAGAAGCCTTATAATAAGGCAGGTCTGGAGCTGGACCTTAAGGAACACAGGATAACAATGGTCCTGACCTGGGTCTTCCCATTGGCCAGCACCTGTGCTCGTGCTTTGCAGGGGACTCTTCAGATGTCACTCCTCTGCCAACACTATGCAATTGCTGTTACCATTTTCCTTTCACATTAGGAAACTCTGACTCCGAAGGTCATATACAGCCAGTCAAATGATACTAATATAATTTTAACACAGATCTCTTTAACCTCAAAGCTCATGGTCCTAACAAAATTTAGATGGGTAGGAGGAGGAAGAGCAGTGCTTTTAAAAAAGATGAATGGGGCTGGGCATGGTGGCTCACGCCTGTGGTCCCAGTGCTTTGGGAGGCTGAGCTGGGCGGATCACAAGGTCCGCAGATCGAGACCATCCTGGCTAACACAGTGAAACCCCGTCTCTACTAAAAATACAAAAAATTAGCCAGGTGTAGTGGCGGGCACCTGTAGTCCCAGCTATACGGCAGGCTGAGGCAGGAGAATGGCGTGAACCTGGGAGGTGGAGCTTGCAGTGAGCAGAGATCGCACCACTGCACTCCAGCCTGGGCGACAGAGCGAGACTACGTCTCAAAAAAAAAAAAATTAATGGAAAGGCAGGGGTTTGAATGAGCCTAGGACCTGTGTTGGAGAGAAGGAAGGGCATCCTTGTTAGCCAGCAGGGGTCAACTTGGAGAGGAAGGGAGATGAGGCCAAATGTATTGGGAATGACAAGATCGTGGATGGTCTTGCAGCCCTACCAGGGGAGTCTAGACTTGGAAAATGTGTTCGGGAACTAAAGATAGGACCTACAGCAGAGGCTGGACAGGGGCCAGAGACAATAGCGCCAGGGGCCAACCAAGAAGTCACTGCAGAAGTTGAGATGAGGGTGAACTCCTCACCTCGGTGCAAATCCTCAATCAGGGTCTGCACTCCAGATTGTTAACAGATGGAAAGGAAAAAGCAGAGATGCAAGGGCAAGAGAGGAGCAGAGGGAAAACGAAAGCGTCAAGATCGAACCTCTGTGGACCCATCGAGCGCCCAGGGCCCAGGGCCAGGGCCACCCAAGGGCCAGATCTGCCTTGGAATGCCTGTCTCCGACCAGAGGGAAACTCCCATCAGAGCAGGTGTGTTTTGTTTACCAATATCCCCAAGGAGCATTCCGTTCCTCTCACACCCTTACTGCATTCGCTCTGTGTCTCTAGATCCCAGGAGGAAGAAAAAGGGACAGAGGGAAGGAAGTCCCCTTAGCTGCTGTAAGAGATTAGTACATTTGATAACTTCTCTGAGCCTGTTTTCACATCAGCGAATGCAAACAGCGACCTCCTGCAGTTGTTAGGGGAATTAAATTAGACAAGGAAGGTGCCCAGAACACACCACCTCAAAATACACCACGTTGGCACGTTGATGGTTTTAAGTCAAAGACACAAAAAATAAGAACAGCAGCAGCAGGCACGGGAAGGGCACTGTGACCTTCTCTAAAGCAGGATGTGAAACTCCCATGTGGAAGGTGTCCCTGCTGACTCATAGCTCAAACGATGGGCCATTTTTCACAGTGCGAAGACCTGAAATGTAACTTGTTCTACATTAAGTTGGAGGTCTCTGGGCCCTGTATCTTCTGGCAATGTTTTGTGCCACTGTGACCTCATAATGTTTGTGTTGGGAGAGACTGTGTGGCCCATCAGTGCAGCCTGATGCCTGCCCATTCTCCATTCCTTCAGCCCATGCTCGTGGAGCCTTTACTGCATGCTAGGTGCTGTGGTCCCCACGGGAAACGCAAACCTGAAAATGACCAGATTCTGCCTGAAGTTGCTCATAGACCAATAAATCTATGTCTACCATTCTGTTGGGTTAAAAAGGGGGAAAACTCCACTCTTGTCTCCAAGCTCCTTCTTCAACTGTGAAACGAAGAGGAATCAATCCTGTGCACGAATCTGTGGTTTGATCCAATGAGCCTTAGAAGCTCAAGTCTGCTTTGGGGAGGGCTAGGACATCAGATGAAATGCGGAAAGGACGTCCTCAGAAAAAAGTAACTGTATGTGTGGATGGGGTGCGTGGGTTTGTGAGTGTGTAAGTGTGTGAGTGTGCAAGAGAGAAAGTGCACACACTCAATCCTCCAACACCAACCACGGAACAAAAAGAGCACAACCCTCTCTTGTCCTCTCTGCCTAGTGCAGGGCTCCTCGCTCTCTGAGCACACTGACCTCGTGTAAGTAGAAAGAGCATCAGGTGGGAGTCAGGCCACTACCACGTTGTGTTTGTTTGTTTGTTTGTTTGTTTGTTTGTTTGTTTTTGAGATAGAGTCTTGCTCTGTTGCCCAGGCTGCAGCGCAATGGCGCAATCTCGGCTCACTGCAACCTCCACCTTCTGGATTCAAGCAATTCTTCTGCCTCAGCCTCCCGAGTAGCTGGGACTACAGACATGTACCACCATGCCAGGCTTATCTTTGTATTTTCAGTAGAGATGGTGTTTCACCATGTTGGCCAGGCTGGTCTTGAATTCCTGACCTCAAGTGATCCGCCTGCCTCAGCCTCCCAAAGTGCTGGGATTATAGGCGTGAGCCACCGAGCCCAGCCCAAGCTTTCGTTCTTGGACCAGCCACTTCAATTCTTTCAACCCCAGGGTCCTTGTCTAAAAGGTGAGATGTATATAGCATTTATGGAAATGAGCAGAAACATTTTCATGGATAGGAGTCCTGTAGCCTCTGGGGTCAATGGGTCCAGGATGCCAAGTGCCCCGCCATGCATGTGTCAGCCCCCACATACAAGGAATTATGGCAGGCAGTAGTGCCCATAGTCAAACACTAGGCTAGCTGGAGGCCTGTATGGCATTAAATGATTCTGGGAACATTTAAATGGTGCATCTGAATAAAATTAACACAAGATACTCACCACTCTGGACTTACAGATTAGTATTTTCAAACTGTGTTAGCTTTGGATATATATCAACTGACATCTGTAAAAGCAGTTTCCTTCTTCTCTACCCTAAACCATGTCCTTCAAGCCTCAAAAGTACCCACTGCCTCCACTGTGGAGAATCTGCACACTCAGTGCATACGGGGCAATGCCAGCCTCAGCCAGGCCTGGCACCACCCGTGACAATGCCCAAGGACAAGGAAGGGATTTCTCGCCCACAGATGACTGAAGCAGGTGTTTTATTTCAGAGTCAGCCCTGATATGCCTACCCAGAGCAAGAAAAGAAAATGGAACAACCACTATCAACAAAGAGCCAAGGACTTGCCCTATGGATGAAATGGCAGCTCATTTACTAATTAAGGAAGAAACCCAGAAATCCAATTAGGAAGTAATTGGATTTGAAGGTTTAGAGCGTCGTATTGGATGTGGGCAGAGGAAATCCCTCAAATGTTATAAATCAAGAAAGATACAGCCTGCAGCTGAAAAGAGAAAGATATCTTAAAATAATATGATAACAAACAAGCAGAAATACCAAAGACAATTCATTTTACTTTGTACTTAGTGGACTTTTTACTAGCTTGCTGCATTTAACTTGTTGGCTGGCTTAGCACTTAGGCAAAGTCAATGATGAAAACATCTGTTCACACATGAATCCAGCTGGCAAACCAAGAAATTAAGTAAATCTGCAGGGTAGGAGGGATGGAGAAAGACAGGCAGAGAGAGGAAGAGGGAGGGAAAGAGAAGGGAGAAGCGGGAGGGAGAGGGGAGAGGGAAGGAGGCTAATGGTAGCAAGCAATTCATAGGATCGGGGTTTCATATACAGCTCACCCTCCGACAACAGCAGGGCCAGGGGTGCCAACCCCCCCATGCAGCCAAAATCCCCATATAACTTGTGACTCCCCCAAAACTTAACTAACAATTAGCCTACTGTTGACTGGAAGCTTCACTGATAACATCAACAGTAGGTTAACAGCTATTTTGTAAGCTATATGTATGAGTTTACTGGATTCTTACAATAAAGCAAGCTAGAGATAGGAAAATGTTATTAAGAAAATTGTAAGGAAGAGAAAATGCATTCCCTGTTTATTAAGTGGAAGTGGATCATCATCAAGATCTTCATCATCTTCTTCAAGTCGAGGCAGGAGGAGGAAGAAGAGGAGGGGCTGGTCTTGCAGTCTCAGAGGTAGCTGAGGCAAAAGAAGTGTAGGAGGTGGAAGGGAAGACAGAGAGGCAAGCACACTCACTGTTACTTTTACTGAAAAAATCCATGTATCAGTGGACTTTCACAGCTCAAACTGCAGTTCAAGGGTCAACTGTATTTTTAGGTTCCCACTTTCATGGAGAATGAGAACTGGAGAGCATCAAAGCTTTGTGGCATAAAGACATAGGACCTTCAGTGCCTGCTCCACGTACAGCTGTCCATGACGAATGCCTTCCGAGGAGGGAATGGGGAGAGCCCAGACAGGGCAGGTGCCACTCTGGGCAGGGCTGGGGAGTGGGGGGCGCACACTGTTCTGTCTGTCCAGCCCCCTCACCTCACCCCACACAGCATTGTCACAGTACCCTCCCTCTCTGGGAGAGCTGCTCTCCCTGCATCCATGCGTTACTGGTGGGACTGTCCATCACAGACTCCTACGCTTGCCCCTAGACTGGCTGATCCACACCCTCCATGTGACACAATGAGGGACTGGCTCGAGGCCCGCTGTTTACCCCGTGTGCACAGTGAAAGCTTATTCCTTTGTCCTGGGGTTATTACACTTAGGTGACATGTGTGCCTTTCTGCTACACAAAAAAGAGGCCCCCCTTTAGGAGGAGCTTGAGTCCCCCTACCTGCACCCAGGACTGTGGGAGGGTGAGAGACGCCCCTGACCACGTTCACTGAGCCCTTCCGTCCAGCCTGCCCAAGGCTGCTTCGCCTCTTTCTCAGTTAAGTGAGGTCACAAAGTCTCCCTTTTCTTCAAACTGGTCTGAGGGGTTTAAGTTTTTCCTTGCAACAGGAAGCGTCCTGATTAATAGGGAAGGCTTTTCACAGTGTCACTCTTAGACCTTGGCCACCACAGGCTTCGGGGCCCACATTTGAAGGGTCCTGCCTGGGCTCCTGTCTGGCTGCTCCCCTCCCGGGAGGCGGAGGAGTCTGGGAGTGAAGGGACCTAGAGCATCTTCCCTTCTGGGCCAGACTCCAGAATCTCCTGCCGCAAACCTAGCAGTGCTTCCAGGGCCACACAGCCCTCTCCCTGGGCCTGTCTTCCAAAGGACAGAACGTGCTGCAGGCGTGTGGACTCCTGGGCTTGAACCAGGTCAGGCCGGGAGGGAAAGAAGAGAGTCTTCCATCTGCACTCTTTCTTGAGCTCACACATATTGGGAGGGAGATTCCATTCGATGCATTTAAACCTCCAAAGCAACTCATGATGTCGTGATTAGGACACCTTTTTATAAATCAGCCAACAGAGGAGTCAAGCACCTGGGAGAGAACCGCGTTCAGCCACAGATGAGATTCTCAAGAACTGGTCACATTCTCTTGAATTTTGTGTCTAACAAAATTAGTATTAATTAATAACAGGGAAAGTATCCCAATGCCTGCAGGAAAGTCACAGCCACACCTGGTAGAAGTCATGGGCACAGGCAGCAAGGATATTCACAGGCGAGAAGCCTCTCCTGTCAACTCTCAGAGCCAGCATGAGCCGGAGGGGCAGGGATCAAGGTTTGCTCACAGACGTCCATGGCACATGGAGCTCTGCGTTCTCCTGTGACCTTCCAACTGGCCATCTGACTCTCTCCGCATCTTGCTTGCCAGCCTGTCTGTCTACACTAAGCCTTTAATACTTTATGTTTCCCCTTTCTCTTGCCATGAAACAAAATGACCAATGAACAATTTTGCATGCACATTTTGGGACAATTCCCCCCAAGCCCCTTCTATCAGACAGAGCTTGATTGTACAGCATAGTATCTACTCCAGTGAATTCAAGCCCAGGGAGATTTCTCCAGGGACAGTAATTGGTCAACAGAATTCACAGGAGAGTTGAAGAAGCAAACCCTAGGCTAGTTTTCCAGGAATGACAAGGAGCTGTTCCCGCTACAGCCAGTAAGCTCTTGATGGCACAGAGAAGCCACTGTTAAGGTGGCTGGCTGCAGAGCAACGAGGCTCATGCTTGAGCCACAGTAGCAAAACTGGGGCCCACACTCTGCCTCTCTCCCTGTTTGACTCTGCTCAGAATGCAAGTCCCTCATAGGTCATCAAATTCGTGGTCTTAAGTCACCTCTGGATCTTTGGTTATAAAGGGGTCTGAGAGATGTTAGCCTTCGCACCCTAGAAGAGAGGGCCAGCCTGCTATGTACCACCCTCCCCTGATACCTGCTGAGAACACTGAGAGCAATGCATCTGCCACAAAAAGAAGGTGGCCTCGGCCCAGGTGTCAGAAGTGGTCCAGGTTGGAAAACCCCAGCCTTCACGGGGACATTGGCAGCCGTGGACCTTGCAAGAGACAGCAAGGACAAGCTCTCCCCTTAGTGCAAGCAGACCACACCCACACAGACGGGAGTGAGGAGGGGGCTGGCAGGTGCCTGGGAGCCTCTGGGACCCCTCCTCCAGGCTGTCTGAGCTACCCTGGGGCCTCTCAGACTTCCTTAGGAGGAGAGCTGAGTTCCGACAGAGAGAAGAAGACAGAGCCAGAGGAACCGTCACTGAGTACTATGACAAGGCTGTTGTCCACCCTTCATCCTGTGTGGCCTGAGAGGCACAGGGTCTGTGGGCCACTGCCCCATCTGAGGGCCTGAGGGAGGCTGGCCCTGCCCCCTGCCTCTAAGGGCCCTTCCTGTCTCCCTAGACTCTCCTTTCTTACCAAATCCATGCAGCATGAGAGCCATCTCCCCAGAAAGTCACTTTGTGACTTAGGATCACTGTCACAATTCAGCTCCAATAAGACACTTAAGGAGGTTTAAAAGAACTAAGTGATTTAAGTCCATTTGCTTCAGGGACTTATATCTTGGGAGGCCAAGACAGCCAGCCATGCATGCAGCTCCCGGGGTGAGTTCTCCCTTCGTACCCTCGTATCAAATGGCAGGAACAAAGGATCATAAATCAACATTTTCAGAGAGGGCCAAGATCTTCGTGTCCAAGTAATCTCGAGTGCCAGCATAGTCTGAGCAGCACACAGGTTCCATGATGCAAACAGGAATTCGAGAGATGAAACAAATTCCAGGAACCGCCAAGCAACCACCCTCTTCTCCAGGTGGTTAATGTTAATGAAACACTAGAATTCGTATTGGACTTATTTTTAGAACTATCAAAGGGCCCATTTTCCTGTATTTTGCACTTGCACTGCTAAACGCACTCACTCACCTGTTCAAGGCCCACATGTCCCAAACCTGCAGCTCAGAGCTCAGGCAGAATCTCTCTGAGGCCTGAACTGCTCCTCTCACTCTCACGGAACCTTGAGAAGGGCTGAGACACCAGACTCAGGGCCACTCCTTCTGCCCCCGTGCTGGCAAACATTTGGGAAATGGCCAAATGAGTCCCAACAGTCCCCAGCTTTTACCTCACATCAAATTCGTTGTAGATTCTCTGAGAGCAAATAACTGGGAAGAGCGGGAAGAGTGGGGTCTTGCGATCACATTGCTAATGATTTATCATGAAAACTTGAGGCTGGGTGTGGTGGCTCACGCCTGTAATCCCAGCACTTTGGGAGGCCGAGGTGGGCAGATCACCTGAGGTCAGGAGTTCGAGACCAACCTGGGCAACATGGAGAAACCTCTACTAAAAATACAAAAATTAGCCAGGAATGGTTGTGGGCACCTATAATCCCAGCTACTCAGGAAGTTGAGGCAGGAGAATCACTTGAACTCCAGAGGCAGAGGTTGCAGTGAGCCAAGATTGTGGCATTGCACTCCAGCCTGGGCAACAGAATGAAATTCCGTCTCAAAAAAAAAAAGAAGAAGAAGAAAAGAAAAATAAACTTGAATTGCTGGTCTAGATCAAAAGACGTTTTAATAAATCAGTTTAAACCAGAGTCAATAGGAATGGATAAAGGTCTAGATTTATTTTTCATCTTTTAAACATAGAAAACATATAAGGCTCAGAAAAGCTAAAGTTGATTCGAGACCACATCCAGAACAGGTGAGCAGCATGCAGGTCTCTTGACTCCTCCGTGGCAGTTAGAGTCCCGAGCTGTGGGGTGCAGAATGGGTCCAGCTGAAGTCCCTGCCAAGTGGGACAGGTGCACTGCCATTGTTTCCATGGTGACAGATGGAACAAATGCAAAACACAGGAAAGTCAGCTTATCTGAACACAGGTGTGCCTGCTGCTTTCTCAATGTCTTCTCCATGGTTGAGTCTTGACTGTTAAAATCCCTGGCATCCTGAACTCTGTTCAGGAATTTCATTATCAGTCACTAAGAGGAAATGGTCCTCCGAAGGTAGGTGGGGAGATGATTGAGGGGTGAGATGGCCCAGGTAGGGCAGAGAGGGGAGGAGAGGGGAGGAAAAGACCCTGGGGAGGGAGACAGGTAACTCCCACATCCGCAACCCACACACAGTGCAGATTCCAAAACGGCGACAATTCATCCAACTCGAATAAGAGAGACACGTATATTTCAGAGCATCAAGAACCAATTCTTTCTTCAAAGAAGCTTTTCAGAATGAGCAAGATTTGTCTATGAGAAGACTATAAGAGCCAGATTTAACTGCTAGTACTTTTAGGTTTTTGCATAATAGATCAGTAGCCATTTGGGTCAGTACATTCAAGCGTTTCTCTTCTGAGATCTGTATCGGCTTTGCAGGACTAAGAAAGTTATGTTCAATAGCATTGTACATTGGGGGCAGGTTCATTCAACAATTTGTATGAAGGTTCCAGGTAACATAGTAGATAATAGTTTCCTTAGGTATGTAGATGACAAAATACTAGGAAAAGGACAAGAGCTCATGTAAGTGATGGATTAAATTGAAATTCATCTGTAATATGCTGGAGAAGCAGACACCATTAAGAAAGAAATTTGACTAGGTGTAGTGGCTCCCAACACTTTGGGACGTCAAGGTGGGAAGATCACTGGAGGCCAGGAGTTCAAGACCAACCTGAGCAACACAGGGAGACCCCATCTCTACTAAAATTTTTAAAATTTAAAAAATTAGCCAGGCATTGTGGCCCACACCTGTGGTCCCAGCAACTCAGGAGGCTGAGGCAGGAGGATCCCTTGAGCCTGGGAGGTCAAAGCTGCAACGAGCTGTGATTGCGCCACTGCACTCCAGCCTGGGTAGCAGAGTGAGACCCTGCCTCAAAAAACAAAAATAGAATGAAATTTGATAGAGACAAGAACAGGACATTATGCTTGGAGACAGAAAACAAACTGTAAGACACGAATGAGGAAATCTCAGTCGCACTTTCAGACACCACGGCAAGCTCAGCCAGGGCCATATCTGGGCCTGGTAACAGGTCTCTTATTTAAGGGGGCAGACAACTCAAGGGCAGGTTTACACAGCATATTTCTCATGCCTGACTTCATGCAGACTCCCCAATGCCCAGTGCAGAAGAGGAAGTGTCAGTACCCTCTCCATCCAGGGATCAGAGAGTGTAAACGACCCACATGGACCACAAGGCTGCCAGGACTCAGCCCAAGGCCCAGGGCAGGGCCTACCCACTGAACTGGGCAGCTATCCCCTCAGAGCTATAAAGATGTGACCCCATGGTAGGGTGTTCACTACATCAATTCAGCTGACATTTGCACAAACACACACCCAGAGTTTAAATGAGAAAGGCCTTATGACTTCAAAGTGAACTCCATCCTTGGGGCCCTCTAATGGGTTGGTCAGGCTAATCCACTGCCCTTTCAAACAATCAGGAAATAGCTTTAAAGTTCTGGGGGAGTGTGCTCCTCGGAGAGGAAGAAGGGAGTGCTGGTCAGTGAAGGGGTCTTCAGTGGGCTACAGGACAGACCCCACACTGGGAGCAACAAGTGGGGGTGGTGGAAAGGACACGGATAATTCAAAAAACCAGCTTTGGCCAGGCACGATGGCTCACGCCACGCTTGTAAACCCAACACTTTGGGAAGCCAAGGCGGGTGGATTACCTGAGGTCGGGAGTTCAAGACCAGCCTGGCCGACATGGTGAAACCCCATCTCTACTAATAATACCAAACTATACCTGGGCGTGGTGGCAGGCACCTATAAACCCAGCTACTCGGGAGGATGAGGCAGGAGAATCGCTTGAACCCAGGAGGCGGAGGTTGCAGTGAGC
>NW_012106520.1:549230-549770 GCF_000951045.1 Mandrillus leucophaeus
AGTCCAATCTTCTCCGCTTACAGCTGTGAAAACTGAGGTGGGGAGAAGAGAAAACACAGCATGTTCTAGCAAAAAGTCAACAAAGGCATGTAGCAAAACCAGACCTTTGCTACCCAACCTCAAGGCACATATGCCACAGTGGAGGATCAAGGCAGAGACACAGGCAGCAGAAAGATCCAGAACAGAACAGGACCTAATTACTTCCAACATGAGTGACAAAGACCATAAACCCCAGAGGAATTGCAGCCCGGGAAGCATGTGCACGAGCTGAGAGACACGGAGTGGAATTTGTACTGGAAAATGCATGTCCAGGAATTGTGAGTAGGCTTTGGGGGACCCCTTGGGCGTCCACCCAACTGACAGAAGAGAGCTAATATGGGATAATACATGTGTCTGGACACATGGGATGCAGGAGGGAGAGCTCATGGAGGGCACTGAACCTCAAGCTAATGAATCTGGATCAGACTTAATTGGCAAAATATAGTCAGTATGACTGCACCGGACCAATCTGGCTCAATTTTTTTTTTTTTTTTTTTTTTT
>NW_012106520.1:554844-557643 GCF_000951045.1 Mandrillus leucophaeus
AACAGGTGACCACAGAGTCATAAGGCCCTAAGACAGGCAGCAGGGCATCGGTTACCCCCAAGTGGGAAAAGCCTTAAGACAGGCAGCAGGGCATATGGTTACCCCCAAGTGGGAAAAGTGCCTTCTCTAGAACTATGCAACCTGCTGCCTCTTCCTAGGAATACTGTTTTTTTCTCTTGCTGGTCTTTTGTTTGACAGATGCACTTCAAATTAACCTGTTAAATTAGGCCATGTTCTTTGAGTTTTGTTTCCAATTCACACCAACAAAAATTCTTCCACTGTTTTTGAAAAATTATTGACCACATAAGCGTGACAAAAAAACTATAAATGGGGTGTGGTGGTTCATGCCAGTAATCCCAATGCTTTGGGAGGCTGAGGTGGAAGGATCGCTTGAGACCAGGAGTTCAAGACCAGCCTGGGCAACATAATGAGACCCTGTCTCTGCAAAATAAAAAACCCTACAAATGTGAGGATGCAAACCAGTTGTTTAGTACTCAGCCCATCACATATTGTTGGAGCCACTGATTTTATTTAAAATATGTAATTCTCAAAATTTAAAATTCAAATTTCATAAAATCTCCAGTCTTGATAACCCGGAAAGTCAGGTGACATGGTCTATAAATCAGCCAGAGCAAACAACTCACTGTTTGTCACCTTCAGACACCGTGTGTTTCCCTATCACAGCCAGTCCTTCCTGGACCTCTGACGGCATTTCAGTTTTTGATCCCTGAATTATAGCAAACAGAAGCAAATTCTCATAACAATGTTTGTCACCATTAAAAATAAGCTTTTAGAGACAGTCACACTCTCTACAAAGGAATTTTTAAGTATTTTTACAAAATGTATGGATTCTCCACAGTTTGATCCACTTACTCTGCTTGGCTAATAAGGATGTGAAATGGGCCCTTTGTCATTAGTAAAAGATATAAATTCATTCTTCTCCAGACCTTAGTTAATAGTTGTGTAGATAAGGATAAGTTTCCAACTGCCGGGTGGTAATGATATGCATGCTGAAGGCACACGTGTCAGAAAACCAAACAATTTCAAGACTACCTGCACGCTTTCAGCTGGTAAGTTATGCATATTGTCAATTTAACCAAGACTGAGCCAAAGAGAATTTCTTGAACATTCTCACTTTTCTTTGGCACATCAAAAGGCAACAAATGCCATTTTCTCCAGTGTTTACATGTCCAGTACATTAAAAAAAAAAAAGACCAATTCTCCATCTATATGCCAAGCATGCAATAAAAAGCATAAATATGGTCCAGGCTAAGTCACCTGGGTGGGGACCATCCAAGAGAGAGTTTGACGTTTCCTTGTATGGAAAGTTTCTGCCACCAATAGCACTGTACTGTGATTATCTCAGATACTAAGATTCAAGAAAAATGGAAATATTTGTGGGAGAGGTGACCTCTCCCTCACCACCACATTGTCTGTTTTCCCTTTTCTACCAAAATAAGAGACTTTAAACAGCAAGCACTTCAAATAGCTTTTAGCCTTGCTTTAGTATAAGGTCCAAGATACCACATGGTTTGGCCATTGGAAGAAAGCTGAAACATGGGCCTTTGTGGGTGTTAAAATTCAAGTAGCCTTTCTAGCACTTTTCTCATACGTTCTTTAAAACAACAAACGATGGACTTTCCCATGTGACAGTTTCAGGTGATCTCTCTTTGTGAATGAAGGACCACTTCAGAGTTTGGGGGAAACGCCAAGATCTTAGTGACTTACCAGGGAGCAAGGGTAGAACCCAGAGCCCCTCTTCGCTTTTCCATCTGGACACCGAAACTGAAGCCTGTGAAATAGACCCAGCAATGAGGCAGTGCATACCAGGTTCTCCAAGGCCACCCCAGCCCAGACTCAGAAAGAGTCCTGATCAGCGTGACTCCATTTCAGCTCAGACACTGCGCTCCCAGTCTGTACTTCCCTTAATCACCACATCCTCACGCTGGACACTGTATCGGGATGCGAGGCAGGGAACTTATTCACAGCTCCAAAGGGGCCTGGTACCCTATTTGGATCTCCCAAAGGGTACTTACTTATTTTCTCCACTCTTTGAGATTTTTGCTTAATTTCAAATTTCCGAAATATACCATACATGAACATTAAAAACGTGCACACACATTACTTACACTCATACACACTCTCTCACCCTCACATACACTCACATTTATTCACATGTCCTCTAGGCCACACACATGAACACGCACACACACAGATGCCCCAGTACGTTTGTACACACATAGCAGAGGCTCACTCGCAGAGCTTACATGAGAACAAGAGAACACACCTTTCTAGCCCCACACTACTCAGCACTAGAATCTACTGGTCCAGCAATACTAGTCTAATTACAATGCTGTAAACTTACCCTGCAAACCAGCATTGGCCAGTCTCCGTGTTTTTTGTGGATGAATCCTCCAAATGATTCCATTCATCTTTCAAAGCTCAGCTCCAATCCAATCTCCCTCATAAAGTCTCCCTCAACTACTATTAATACCTCACCTCTATGAAAGGCAGAGTGGCCAGTGGAATGCAGCTCACAAGCGAAATTGGGGACCCACTGCTAGAGCCCGGTGCCTTCCTGTCTGCAGCCTGGAGGCGGCTTTGGCTGGCTCCCTGAGTCTCCCAGCCCTTGGCACGGAACAGGCCCTTCGTCAACAATGAACCTTCTCACTGACTCTTAGGAAGCTGTGACTTTATTCTGTAGTGATGGAAATTCAGTGGACATTTCTAAGAAGATTAACCCTGGGAGCTAAGTGATGAGAACTTATGAACACAAAGAAGGAAGAAAAGTCACTGACG
>NW_012106520.1:560068-562476 GCF_000951045.1 Mandrillus leucophaeus
GTGCAATGCCACCCCGTGCAATGCCACCCCAAGAGCGGCTCCAAATTTTAAGTCCAGAAGACAAACACAGAAGCCCAACAAGATATATATTTACAAATACAGTGTAGAAAACAGCAAAATATTTCAATAGTTTTGTCTAAAATGCTTTCTTTCCTGCATCATGTAGAGGCTACAGAGAGGGGAACAGCTGACAGTCTCCGCATCACAGAAAGGGGAACTTAAGCAAAAAACAAACAAAAGCAATGCTGGGCCTGGCGCAGTGGCTCAGGCCTGTAATCCCAGCACTTTGAGAGGCAGAGGCAGAGGCAGGTGGACGCTTGAGCCCAGGAGTTCCAGACCAGCCTGGGCAAAATGCTGAAACTCCATCTCTACCAAAAAAAAAAAAAGAAGATACAAAAATTAACCAAGTATGGTGGCATGGACTTGTAGTCCTAGCTACACAGGAGGCTGAGGTGGGAGGATCACCTGAGCCTGGGAGGTCGAGGCTGCAGTGAGTCGTGATCATGCCACTGCACTCCATTCTGGGCAACAGAGTGAGACTCTTTCAAAAGCAAAAACAAGCAAATAAAATTGTGCTTTCCAAAACCTTCCGGTGATCCTAACATGAGACACATAAGCAACCAGGTATACTTCAAAAGTCTCAGATTCTCATTTAAGCTGACCTTCAGTCGTCAATGTTGGGACCATGCTGCTGATTTGGGGAAAGTGTGTGTGTGTGTGTGTGTGTGTGTGTGTGTGTGTTTAATCATCCTTATTATAGTTGAACATGCTGCTGTTCAAAATCACCAATGCAAACATTGCCATTTTTGGTATTCCTGCTGTTTTCATTTATGAGAAAACCTGCAGAAAATACTCTGCCTACACCAAAGTGAAGTAGCAAAGAAACAGGTGACCACAGAGTCATAAGGCCCTAAGACAGGCAGCAGGGCATCGGTTACCCCCAAGTGGGAAAAGCCTTAAGACAGGCAGCAGGGCATATGGTTACCCCCAAGTGGGAAAAGTGCCTTCTCTAGAACTATGCAACCTGCTGCCTCTTCCTAGGAATACTATTTTTTTCTCTTGCTGGTCTTCTGTTTGACAGATGCACTTCAAATTAACCTGTTAAATTAGGCCATGTTCTTTGAGTTTTGTTTCCAATTCACACCAACAAAAATTCTTCCACTGTTTTTGAAAAATTATTGACCACATAAGCGTGACAAAAAAACTATAAATGGGGTGTGGTGGTTCATGCCAGTAATCCCAATGCTTTGGGAGGCTGAGGTGGAAGGATCGCTTGAGACCAGGAGTTCAAGACCAGCCTGGGCAACATAATGAGACCCTGTCTCTGCAAAATAAAAAACCCTACAAATGTGAGGATGCAAACCAGTTGTTTAGTACTCAGCCCATCACATATTGTTGGAGCCACTGATTTTATTTAAAATATGTAATTCTCAAAATGTAAAATTCAAATTTCATAAAATCTCCAGTCTTGATAACCTGGAAAGTCAGGCGACACTGTCTATAAATCAGCCAGAGCAAATAACTAACTGTTTGTCACCTTCAGACACCGTGTGTTTCCCTATCACAGCCAGTCCTTCCTGGACCTCTGACGGTATTTCAGTTTTTGATCCCTGAATTACAGCAAACAGAAGCAAATTCTGATAACAATGTTTGTCACCATTAAAAATAAGCTTTTAGAGACAGTCACACTCTCTATAAAGGAATTTTTAAGTATTTTTACAAAATGTATGGATTCTCCACAGTTTGATCCACTTACTCTGCTTGGCTAATAAGGATGTGAAATGGGCCCTTTGTCATTAGTAAAAGATATAAATTCATTCTTCTCCAGACCTTAGTTAATAGCTGTGTAGATAAGGATAAGTTTCCAACTGCCGGGTGGTAATGATATGCATGCTGAAGGCACACGTGTCAGAAAACCAAACAATTTCAAGACTACCTGCACACTTTCAGCTGGTAAGTTATGCATATTGTCAATTTAACCAAGACTGAGCCAAAGAGAATTTCTTGAACATTCTCACTTTTCTTTGGCACATCAAAAGGCAACAAATGCCATTTTCTCCAGTGTTTACATGTCCAGTACATTAAAAAAAAAAAAGACCAATTCTCCATCTATATGCCAAGCATGAAATAAAAAGCATAAATATGGTCCAGGCTAAGTCACCTGGGTGGGGACCATCCAAGAGAGAGTTTGACGTTTCCTTGTATGGAAAGTTTCTGCCACCAATAGCACTGTACTGTGATTATCTCAGATACTAAGATTCAAGAAAAATGGAAATATTTGTGGGAGAGGTGACCTCTCCCTCACCACCACATTGTCTGTTTTCCCTTTTCTACCAAAATAAGAGACTTTAAACAGCAAGCACTTCAAATAGCTTTTAGCCTTGCTTTAGTATAAGGTCCAAGATACC
>NW_012106520.1:564961-568683 GCF_000951045.1 Mandrillus leucophaeus
ACAATCTCGGCTCACTGCAACCTCTGCCTCCTGGGTTCAAGCGAGTCTCCTGCCTCGCCTCCTGAGTAGCTGGGATTATAGGCATGTGCCACCACGCCCAGCTAATTTTCGTATTTTTAGTAGAGACGGGGTTTCACCATGTTGGCCAGGCTGGTCTCGAACTCCTGACCTCAAGTGATCCACCCACCTCGCCTCCCAAAGTGCTGTGATTGCAGACATGAGCCACTATGCCCCACCCAGCTCAACTTTTATGTAATTAAGTTGCGAGTTGTTTTTCAGTCATCATGGACTCCCAGGTTGAAGGTCATATGACCTGAGCCTGCCCAGGGGATCCAAGTGTGCAACCACAGTGGGAACGTACGTGCTGGGATGGAGGAGCAGGAACTGAGTTAAGAAGCAGACACTGGATGGCAGGATCCAGGATCCAATCAGATGGAGCTCTGGCATCATCCCATGACAGGAAGCAGTCAAACCATGCCTCCCAGCATCACCTCATTGCAAGATCCAGCCTGGGGAGACAGACTTGAGCATTTCCTACTGTCTCTTTCCCAGTTGAGTCGCAATAAAGCTTTTTCTTTCCTCAAAAGCTGGCACAATGGTATTGGCCTCTATGCGCATTGGACGGCAAGCCCACTGATTGCTAGGTTACAAGTGTTCTTGAAAATAAGAACGGCTGGATTAAATTTGTATCTTAGAAGACTTCATCAGTCAGCCTTCAGGATGATTTAGAGAGGAGAGTAGAGTTGAAATGACAGTTTTGAAGCTCATGTAATAAGTCAGTGTATCTATCATTGTGTATTGAATAATCCCACAACTTAGTGGCTTAAAACAATAATCAGTGACTTGTGTCTCTCAAAGTTTCTGTGGATCAGGAAGTCAGGAGTGACTTGGCAAGGGTAGTCCTGACTCAGTCATGAACTTGGGGCTTCAAGCAAATGTCAGCTCCTGACCTTAAGTGATGCACCTGCCTCGGCCTCCCAAAGTGCTGGGGTTACAGGTGTGAGCCACCTAGCCTCCCAGCTTTATTATCTCCATTTTGTAACAGACAGACACTATTCCAAAAATCTCAGAGCTGAGGAAGCACAACCTTCAGACCAACTCTCAGAAGCAGGGCAGAATGAGAAAGATACAGAACGGTACAACATTTGAATCACGATGAAGGCTTTCAACAGCATCATTCAGGCTCATCCTTCGCTAAACCTTCCTACCTGCCTCCTGCCGCATCCCTTCATTTAGAGCTGGGTTCGTGCTGCAGGCAAACATCTACTAGGGCCTGTATAGGAGTAAAGCAGACCTCAGCTAGGGAGGCCAGCAGCAGAAACACTCGACTTTCACTTTGGGTTTCTGTTTGACTCTCGAAAGCCACATCACCAGGCCTGCTGTGCAGCTAGGAGCTATGAAGGTGCAGGGAAAGAGCAAGATCAGGGCGGGGCAGCTCACAGGAAGCCTGTGCTGACCCACATAACTGAATTCTGCCACTTCATGGATACTGTGAAAGAATGCTCCACTTAAAGAGAGTCACTACGCAGATACCCTAACCTGTAAAACACAATCATTGGGAACCAATCAGCAAAAAGGTTTTCATATTTTTTATTGATACATCACAGTTGTACATATTTATGAGGTGTATATAATATTTGGATACCTGTATACAATGTGTAATGATCAAATCGGAGTAATTGGAATACCCCTCACCTCAAACATTTCTTTGTGTTGGGAACACTATATTTTTTTCTTGTAGTTTTTTTTTTTTTTTGAAATGTACAGTAAGCTATATTGTTTTATTTTGGTTTTGTTTTTTGTTTTTGTTTTTTGAGACAAGGTATCACTCTGTCACCCACGCCGGAGTGCAGTGGTGCAATCACGGTTCACTGCATCCTCAACCTCCTGGGCTCAAGCGATCCTCCCACTCCAGTCTCCCAAGTAGCTAGGACTACAGGCATGTGCCACCACACCCAGCTAGTTTTTCTAGAGACCAGATTTCCCCATGTTGCCCAGGCTGGTCTTGAATTCCTTACCTCAAGTAATTCACCCACCTCAGCCTCCCCAAGTGCTAGGATTATAGGCAGGAGCCACCATGCTTGGCTTACAATAAACTACTGTTAAGTATAACTTCTCTACTGTACTATTGAATACTAGAACTTATTTCTTCTATCCAGCTGTATTTTTGTACTCCTTAACCTACTTCTCTTCATCCCTACAGCCCCCTTCCCTTCCCAGCCTCTGATAACCACCATTCCACTTCCAAAAAGATTTTTTTAAGGGGATGAAAATAAAAGGTGGGAAAAGATGAGCCCAAATTGGAAAACTGGGATAACAATATCAACATCTAACAAAATAGAATTCAAGTTGAAAAGAATCATAGGTTACTGGCAAAAAGAATCATACAGCCAAAAGATATAATCACCTAAATTCAAAATCATATATCCTCAAAATACATGAAGCAAGGGTAAATCAACAGCTGTGGGTGAAGACTTCACACACTTTTCTCAAACACTAATGGCTTGAGCAGATAAAAATTATAAGCAAAGATATAGAGTATACTTGAACTATGAGTTATATACAAGACTCAACGTCTAACAAAGAGAAGACACACATTCTTTTCAGGCATATATAGGATGTTTCTAAAAACTGACTATGTACCTCAATGGTTAATTCTAAAGAATCAATTATATACATATATACCATATATTCTCTGACCACATAACAATAAAATTAGAAATCAATATCAAATAGGTATCTTTTTGAAATACCATATCCAACTAACCCTGAAATAACATGGGAGTCAGGAACATTGACCCCCCCTTCTCAGTCAAAAATTCACATATAACTGTTGACTCCCTCCAAAAACTTTACTCATAGCCTACTGTTGACAGGAACATCACTGATCACACAAATAGTTGATTAACATATATTGTGTATATGTATTATATACTGTATTCTTACAAGAAAGTAAGCTAGAGCAAAGAAAATGTTATTTAGAAAATTCTAAGAAAGAGAAAATACATTCTCTATTGATGAAGTGGAAGCACATCATCATCAAAGTCTTCATCCTCATCGTCTTCACCCTGAGCAGCTGGGGAGGAGGAGGAAGAGGAGGGGTTGGTCTTGCTGCCTCAGGGGTGACAGAAGCAGAAGAAAACTCCAGGATAAGTGGACCCGTGCAATTCAAACCTATGTTGTTTAAGGGTCAACTGTGTCTGGAAACCAATTAACATACTAACAAATATATTTATATTAAAATAAACTAAAAGGAAAATTATAAAATAAATGTTAAAACTTTACCTTTACCTTGAAGACTGTGAATGTTGCAAAAATTTATGTAGATATCTTAATAATCTCTGCCGGGAGGCAGACTGTTGAATGCCACGTGTCATCATGAAACGTTATCAGCCAACTTGGAACATCTTGTACAATAGAAATGATTGGTTTTGATGAGGTTTTTAAGTATTTGACTACGAGGCAACACTTGTGCTGTAAAAATTTCATGACCATCCAGAATGAAAGTTTAGAGATCTTTTATTTATTATTTATTTATTTATTTATTGAGATGGAGTCTCGCTCTGTCGCCCAGGCTGGAGTACAGTGGTGCCATCTCGGCTCACTGCAAGTTCTGCCTCCCAGGTTCACATCATTCTCCTGCCTCAGCCTCCCGAGTAGCTGGGACTACAGGTGCCCGCCACCATGCCCAGCTAATTTTTTGTATTTTTTTTTAAGTAGAG
>NW_012106520.1:568923-577649 GCF_000951045.1 Mandrillus leucophaeus
TTTTTTATATATATATAACCACATTGGTGACATTCGGCAGTACTTGTTGCATTGTGGTCAACTTGTATGCCACAGTAACTTTTCTGCAAATGAATTTCAAGGGAGGAGTTTATTTGTAAACCTAATCCCATAATTTCTTGTACTTAAAGAAGAAAGTTCCAGTGAAAGCAGCAGCTCTCTCTGTGACTAAACCTCGCAGTCTTCTCGTGGGGCACTATTTTTATTCAAATTGTTATTTAATGTTGAGTGCATCTTCTCCGGGGCGTCTTTCAGTGGTTCACAAAAAAAGAGATTTTAAGATATATTTCACCATCGGCCAGGCATGGTGGCTCATGCCTGTAATCCCAGCACTTTGGGAGGCCGAAGCGGGTGGATCATTTGAGGTCAGGAGTTCAAGATGAACTCAAGACAGCCTGGCCAACATGGTGAAACCCCATCTCGACTAAAACTACAAAGCAAAAACGATATATTTCACCATCAATACAGAACCTAACAAATGCTATAAGCCTAGACTTGTTGAGGACATCCGTACTTTCCTCTTGTATAATAAACCTCCCTGGCTACACAACTTGTTCTAATGCTTCCTTCTTCAAATGCTCACCAAGATTTAAACATGTGTCTTTCATTAGTATCTACTAACAAAGGATTACATTTTAGTCTGTTGCCAAGTTGTTTTCCATATATTATTTCAGCCATTTTTTTTGTATGTCTGTTTTGTAAGCATGAAACTAGTAAATTTTTTAAGCAGGAAATCTAATTCCCTAGTAGGGAAGAAAATGTGTGTTTCCCAAATGTTAAGTGATGTTTTTAGTCTACTGTTATGAAGTGAGAAGACGTGAAAGAAGTTTTTAAATTTGTCATTAAGTGCAGTGAGCCTTTCAAAGTGGTGGATTAAATATTTCCTCACTTTAACCATTGCTGAAGAACTTGTAAAGGTCTGTCCTTTTATGCATGTTCTTGTTTAGCTTCTCAATGTCTTGATGGTTTATGGTATCATTAGCCACTGTCACGGCACAATACACACATAGGAGAGATTAATAGTGGCTGTAAATCCAGTCTTTACATCTTCTTGATGGTTTCAGTGTTGGGGGCTGAATGTTCGCCTGGTCTGATTCGATTGCCATTGTTTTATCTGTTGCCATGGCTGATGAAGAGCTTGCGTCAGGAGTAGGGAAAAGGCCATCACTGCTGTTTTCTGTTGGATCAGCTGGCTTGCTTGGTTAGCTTTATTTTCCCTCCGCAGTTTCTTTGCAGGAATCTTTGATGTCTGTTTTGTAAGCATGAATCGAGTAAAACTAGACAGTCTAAATGGACACAGGTAACTGCATCACACAGAAGCCGTGGAAGCAGTGAAGGAGTGAAAAAATGAGAGCCACAGGCCATCTTCATCCAGGCCCCCAGGATAGCTGTGCATGGCGCCCAACCCCGGGGCCATACACAGCTGATGTGAAGAGAAAGGAAGAGCAGCAGCTGTCACACAGGAAATAGCTAGAACTTAATTTCTTCACTAGGTAGGATTGAATTTCTAGTATCTCTTTCCATCTCCAGTAGATTGTCATGACTAGTTCTGAGGTACGTGTTTGGAGACCAATTCCTCTAAAAATTAGACCAAAGTACCTGTTTAGGACAAAGATAGCAAACATGTCTGAATTATACATATATATATTATATATTTATAATTATATATCATATATAATTATATATCATATATAACATATTATATGTATATATGTGATATAATTATATATTTTTTAATATTAGTTATATATAATAAAATATATATCATATATCAATATATAATTATAAATATATCATATATATCTCACATATATATATAAAAGGCATATGGGTGTAGCCCTGTATGACAGATGCATTATTTAATAGTTTAATTCGAAACTTATTTTTCAAAAAACAAAATAGTCTAAAGAGATAAGGGAAGATTGTGATTTAAAGAGATGCTATGATAGATGACACCATTGTGTAAAAAAAAAAAAAAGATCAGTTCCTAATCATTGTGTTTCGTAATTGTGGACACTTTTTTTGACCCAGACATGACGTGGAGGGCTGAGTTAATCATGCTTCTTGGCTCAGAGCACATTAATCATCATTGTTCTGCACAAGATTCCACCCTGGTTTCTAATTTTAATTTATTCATTCCTTTTTAGAGAGGTTTCCCACTCTCATTTTCTTTCCTTCTTGGGCAATCATTCCTCATGTTGGATCTATGTCTGTATCCATCTTTTCATTTGTAAACAAACATTTAATTTAAAAACAATATAGTTTATGCATAAGCTTTATATCAATACAAATATTGATATAGTTTATAGGTAAGGATCGGTGGCTCACACCTGTAATCTCAGTACTTTGAGAAGCTGAGGAGGGAAGATCGCTTGAAGCCAGGAGTTTGAGACCAGCCTGGGCAACACAGCAAGATAGTATCTCTAAAAAAATCTGTTAAAAATTAGTCAGGCATGGTGGCATGTGCCTGTAGTTCCAACTACTTGGGGAGGTTGAGGTGGGAGGATCACTTTAGCCTAGGAAGTCAAGGCTGCAGTGAACCATGATTGCACTTTAGCCTGGGAGACAGAGCAAGACCCTACCTCAAAAAAAAAGGATAATAAATATATTTTATAAAACACATACTGTAATTTTGTGTGAGTGTGCTTTTCAATTTACATAAATAGTAATGTGCTGTAGATGTAATCCTGTTTCCTTTTTTACTCAGCACAATGTTTCTCTGTCTGTGTTTCTGTGTGTACACCCAGTGTGTGGTTTCACACCACTGCATAGGATTCCACAGTGAGTACCCACCACATGGTATACGTTGCTTCACCTAGAAACAGGTGCCTAGGTCTCCCTCAACTCCCCAGTACCAGGACCAAACTGGGATGAACATTCACACATTCATTCCCCTCTAGGACATCTGTGAGAACTTCCCTGGAAGATTTACATATATATCCAGCTCCTGAATACATGCATGCATAAATATACATATGAATGAGCTGGATTGCTGAGTCATAAAGTATGCGTATACCTAGACAGAATAACAACCACCATGTTGCCCTCCAGAGTGGCTGCACCAGTCCACCCCATCCCTGCCCCAGCAGTACAATTAGCCTCCTGGAGCCCCATGCCCAGCTTTCAACTTGTGGCCAATCTCATAGGTGTAATGTGATGTTTTGTTGTTTAATTTTTATTTTTCTGATGATAATGAGTTTAAATATCTCTTCTGAAGGCTTGTCAGCACTCCTTTGTGTCTCCTCTCCTGTAAATAGCCTGTTCATATACTTGGCACCCTTTTCTTCCATTGGGCTTCTCTGTTTTATGCTGTTGATTTACAGAAGTTCCTTGTACATTCTAGATTTGTGTCCTTCTTTGTTTTGGATAGAGCACATATCTTGTCCCAATCTGTCACCACTCTGTGGCATAGCCCTGTAGGTCAGTGGTTCAGAACTTGGCTCTAAAGACCTGAGTTTGAATTCTGCCTGTGCCTGTTACCTATGGAACCCTAGGCAGATTAACCTCTGTGCCTCTCACTACCTTATGGTACCCACCTTATGGGGTTGCTAAGAATATTGAATCAGTTGATATTTTAAAGCACCCAGAACAGTGCTTGACACATAGTATATATGAATGTTTGTTAAAGAAGTACAAAATATTAACTCTGTCCTGGGGTCCTTGGTTGAAAAGAACTGCTAAATTCCAATGCCATTAATCAGTATTTAATTTCTGTTTTGTTCTGTTTTGGGGATTCTTTTTAAGTTGTTCTTCTATTAAACTTGTAATCCAGCCTTCCCCATTTGGGTGGGATCCCATCTGGATTCCACTATTACACATGGCTTTAGACATCTGTTTTTATTTTTTGCCACGTAGCAAGTGAGTTTCCTCAACCCCATGCTAGACAGTCTGTTCTTGTGGAGTGATTGTGGAGCTGCATTTATCATAGCCCCAAACCCACCTGGGCCTGTGTCTGAGCTCAGTGCCGTGGCCGTTGCTGCAGCGTCATTGTCATGCTGTTAATGAGTGTGGCTTTAGAGAAAGCGTTAATATCTAGTAGGTCAAGTCTCTCTCTGCTCTTCTTTTTCAAAATAGATAGCTATATATGGACATTATTCTTCCATATACATTTTAAAATGAGCTTTTCAAATTCCTCAAGAAGTTTGGCATTAATTTTGATTGGTGTAGCATTAAATTTATACATCAGTTTGAGGAAGAATAGATATCTTTATAATATTACACTAACCCAGCTGAGAGCGTGAAATGTTCCTCTATTCAGATCTTTTTAAAAATGCCCTTTAAAAGAGTTTAAATTTGTTCTCCATACAGGTCTTAAGTATTCTTTTTTCTTTTTTTTTTCTTTGAGATGGAGTTTCACTCTGTCACCCAGGCTACAATGCTGTCACCAATCTCGGCTCACTGCAACCTCCGCTTCCCAGATTCAAGCTATTCTCTTGAGTAGCTGGGACTACAGGTATACATCACCATGCCTGGCTAATTTTGTGTTTTTAGTAGAGATGGAGTTTCACTATGTTGGCCAGGATGGTTTTGGAATCCTGACCACAAATGATCCGCCCACCTCGGCCTCCCAAAGTGCTGGGATTACAGGTGTGAGCCACCGCGCCCCACCTAGATCTTAAGTATTCTTTAATTTAATTCCTACGTACAATATAATTTTTATCACTACTGGGAGTCGTCATCTTATTATTATTCTCTTATTGACTTTTGGTGGTAAAGGGAAATGCTATAAATGATTTTTGTAAGTTTTTGTAGTCTTCAATGATTTTATAAACTCCATTTGGTTTTTTCTTATAGATGATCCCATAGTCTGCAAATCATGAGATTTTTATCTTTTCACTTCCCACTCTTCTGCTCTTTCCTTTTTACATCTTGCACTGTTGGCTGAGCCCTTCAGGACTATGTTATGGGGCAGTCCTGGACGGAAGAGTGTGGTCTTGCTTTCACACTTAAAGGGAGTGAGGGTCAAACTTGTCCCTTAGCAGCGTATTTGCTCTAAGTTTTCTGATGTATAACCTTTTCTAAGTTAAGGTATTGACTTTCTATCTTTTGTTTCTTCAATTTGTTAAGAGATTTCCCCCACCTTATTATTATCTGGGGACTAAATCTGCAATAAGCATCATCAGTGGAAAGAGAGGTTCTTTATGCATACACAAAAGGGGTGCTGTCCAGGTGCCGACCTGGGGGTGGGAGCAGACACTGGAATTACCTGAGCAATTTCTGCCACAAGTGAGTTTATCAGAAACTAACGTGGAAGACTACAGGTACCTGCAAAACCAGACGGTCCACTTTTTAGCCTCAGGCCACCGTTGCTGCCTCAGCTGTGGACATAGCAGCAGTGCCAAGCAAGGACTGGCCCAGCCAGGACCATCCCAGCTCAGGTCCCCTTGGCCTGGCACCCTCTCCTGCAGGCTCAGCCTCCCAAGGATCACGAGGATATTAGGACCTGGGTTCCCTGCATCTGCCAATTGTAGGAAGCTTCATGGGTATTCATCAGGGGGCCTACTTTCTACACGTGATAGAGGACAGGTGCATGGTGTTGGATTTCAGTTCCTGGAAACAGGATATCCTCCCCTCCCTTCTCTGGGCTGCCTGGGTGCAGTGGGCTGTGGACAACAAGGATGGTCAGCAATTTTGTGGGTCTCACACACCGCAAGGGAGCTTCTGCAAAGGGATTTGGTAGAAATATTTCTTGAAGTAAATGGGCCACTGGCAAGGGCTTGACAGTTAACCTGGGAATTTAAGCACTGATGTTACAATCCCAGAGTACAAACCTGGGAGAGCCTGGCTAGACCCTCTCAGCCAGGAGTCAGCAAACGTGTCTGTAAAGGGTCAGAGAGTAAATGTGGAGGCTTTGCAGGCTATATGATCCCTGTCACAACTACTAGACTCTGCCACTGTAAAGCGAAAACACCATAAGCAGGAAGTAAGCACATGTGCTGACAAACCACACCCACAGCCACAGGCAGTGGGCCAGAGGCCACCCGTTAACCACAGCCAGCTGACACTTCCGGTACAATCCCCTCTTTTTATAGATTCAGAAGTTGAGACCAAGGAGAGGAAAGGGCAGTCAAGCCCTCCAAGTATTCAGTGCTAGGTAACAGTTTCTGGTACACAGAGCGTCAGGCAACAGCACCTTTTTGCTAAGTAATTTCGTGCTTCCTGACAAATGGAATTCAGCCCCCTCTTGCCCTGGGCAGCAGCTCAAAGTGAAATTAAATTGCTGCGACCTGGAGTGAGTCACCCTGAGTTCAAATTCTGACTTGGTCACAAGTCACCTAACATTTCTAAACTTCAGTTTCCTTTTCTGTAGAAAATGAACAACAGAAACGACTTCAGCCATGATTGACTCCAGTACGGAGCAGTAAAGAAAAGCAAGGTCGAGTATGGAAAGCCAAGCATATAGTAAGTGAATGTCAGACATTGTTTTCTTTCTTTTTTTGAAATGGAGTCTTGCTGTATTACCCAGGCTAGAGTGCAGTGGCACGATCTCAGCTCACTGCAACCTCTATCTCCCACATTCAAGCAATTCTCCTGCCTCAGTCTCCTGAGTAGCTGGGAATACAGGTGCCCGCCACCACCCCCAGCTAATTTTTGTATTTTCAGTAGAGACAGGGTTTCACCATATTGGCCAGGCTGATCTCGAACTCCTGACCTCAAATGATCCGCTGCCTCATCCTCCTAAAGTGCTGGAATTACAGGAGTGAGCCACTGAGCCCAGTCCAGTCATTGTTTTCAATAGCTTAAAGTTAAACGCTCATGCCTGTTTTCAGGCACCCCAATAATGTACACCACCCTACCAATACTTCAAAAAAGTCAAAGCTAACACACGTGAACTTACTTTGAAAGCTGTAAAACACCATGTGAGAGAGCATCATGTCCTAATCTTTAATACACTCTCCTCTTTCTGTTCAAATGTCTCCTTCCATGAATATACCACACCCATTCCCTCCTACATTCATTTGTCATGCATTTAGTGAGCACTTTGGAGCCAGAAAGCTCTAGGCAGGTTGGAATGTGCATGATCTAGTCCTATTGCTCCGCTCACTTGCAAAGACATCATCAATTCCCTTAAATACTCCAGTCCTGTCTCTCCTCCAGATTGAAGCATTAGTTTTTCCAGACTGTTGCCTTTTGCCTTCTACTATCTATTGCTATTCTTACCCTTCTGACATTTTCAAGGGCTGGTACCCTGAAAATTGCATGTCTTATACTTTTTTTTTTTTTCTCATTTTTAGTAGAGACCAGGTCTTGCCATGTTCCCCAGGCTGGTCTTGAACTCCTGGCCTTCAGCAATTGCATGTCTTATACTTTCTTTACAGGAAGGTTCTAGTCTAGCTTCTGCCATTGAGAGGCACTGGCAGGTAGCTGATACTTGGAAGATGAAAGCAAAAGACAAAGCATTATTCTTCTCTAACAGCAGTGGGTAGGTGTGTTATCAGATGGCAGAAACAGGGTTTGTAGTGTCTAGGAGAGCTCCTGTGAGTTACCTGCTTTGATTCAGCAGATAGCCTTCCTAGAGGTAGCATCCTACAACTCTAGCACTTTCTAATTTCCTCAAATCCAACAGCTATTCTTGACTTTTTTCCCCCCAACATTTCCAACAATTTTGTAAGTACATCATTCTTTATATTAAACTTTTTTTCTACTAAAATAAAGAGTGGTTATACTATTAATGATTATGAGTGCCTCTTTTTTTCAGGAATAAAACCTGCTATAAGCAAACAACTGCCTTTACGATTCTATTCCATTAGTGTCAGGCTTCTTCGCTCCCAAATTAGGTTGTAAAGTCACTGAGCCCAGGGACGATGTCTTATATTCCATGTCCACAGCATCAAGTGTAGGGCTGGGCACGTAGCTGATTAAATACCATGAGGCATCCAGGTGCCCAAGTCTGTCATCTGTCATTCAAAAAATATTCAGTGATCTCTTTCTTAGGTCAGGCTCCCAAGAAACAGACACTCAGGATGGAGGTTAGCCTGCAGAAAGCTGACTGGGGATCAACACCAGCAGAGGATGAGAAGGAAGCAAGGGTGGGCTGAGGAAGGAGTTCATCTTTGATGCAGCCACAACAAAAGCCACAAATGTCCCCACAGGAAGCCCTGGAGCTAAGATGGCCGTTTAGAGGTGTCCCTTCCCACCTATTGGCAAGGGGTATTTATCCCTCCTTGACCAGTCATTGAATGTGGGCTGCCCCCAGGAAGGGGAGAGGGCCTTAAGTGAGGCTCTTGACCACTGAGGGCAATTCCTAGAAAGAGCTTCAGTTGAAAGCCTTGAGCCAGAGCTGTCAGCTACACAGAGTTCCATTAGCTGTGGGAATCAATGTTAAGTTCTGAAAGTGGGTGCTGCATGGCATACCGCAGATTCCACTAGAATCCCAGCTAGGCATCAGGCACTATACAATAACTAGTAGGTTGAATCATATGAAATTGCTTGTGTTCAACTGGTTTTACCTCCAAAATAGGCAATCGCATATGATTTGATCTAATAACATTACTGAAGTCCGCTATATCTTACAAAATACTTTCATACAAATTACTATATTTGATCCTCATGTCAACCACGTGGGATGGGTGTTCTTATCAACAGTTTGTTATGTCTGAGAAAGTTAAGGCCCAAAGAGGCCGGGGGCCTTGCCCAGCCACACGTCTGGTAATTTTGGAGCTTGTTTTAGACACAGATTCTGACTTCAAATCCAATGGCCTTTTTCT
>NW_012106520.1:577699-580746 GCF_000951045.1 Mandrillus leucophaeus
ATTCCTAGAAAGAGCTTCAGTTGAAAGCCTTGAGCCAGAGCTGTCAGCTACACAGAGTTCCATTAGCTGTGGGAATCAATGTTAAGTTCTGAAAGAGGGTGCTGCATGGCATACCGCAGATTCCACTGGAATCCCAGCTAGGCATCAGGCACTATACAATAACTGGTAGGTTGAATCATATGAAATTGCTCGTGTTCAACTGGTTTTACCTCCAAAATAGGCAATCGCATATGATTTGATCTAATAACATTACTAAAGTCCGCTATATCTTACAAAATACTTTCATACAAATTGCTATATTTGATCCTCATGTCAACCATGTGGGATGGGTGTTCTTATCAACAGTTTGTTATGTCTGAGAAAGCTAAGGCCCAAAGAGGCCGGGGGCCTTGCCCAGCCACACGTCTGGTAATTTTGGAGCTTGTTTTAGACACAGATTCTGACTTCAAATCCAATGGCCTTTTTCTCGCATAATAATACACAGAGAAAAGAAAGTCTGTGGCCTTGAATTTCTTTCTCTCATAAGTTTTATTGCCACATGACCTCAAAATGTGAAAATAACAGACAGGCCAAGCATGCAGCATATCACCCTTTTTCGTAGTTCTAACCAGACCCTCTCAGCCAAAGAAGATTCCATTCCCAGCTGGAAATGCTATCCTGGAGCAGCAATGGAGACCTTCTCCCATTGGAATTGCCCATGAGGACAAATGCACCCCCTACTTCCGCTATCTGTAGAATCTGCAGTGCGCTTTCCACCTCTGTTATGCCCAAACAGGGAGGCACATTTCCGTGAGGAGGAGAAGAGCCTTCAAACTGCAAAAGTCTGGATCGCGGCCGCTTTGAGAGGTGAATATACACATAACTTCCGATCGCTAAGCAAATGAGCAAACTGCTTCTGATCCTGGTCTTCTCAGCTCCTGGTCCAACAGACTGTGTCTGTCCTGCAGCGGCACTAGAAAAACCACAACAGGTGGAGCAGGATTCTTGAGGAAACCCAACTGCAAAATGCAGGAGCTGTGTGTTGTCAACTGCCCCAGGGTGGAATACACACAACAACCCCCCATCTAGGTAGAGCAGAAAGCACACAAGGGTCTGTGGAAGCAGTTAGTTGCCAGAGGCTGGATAAAGCATTGTTCTGGAGTGCACTGTCTCCACGTGAATGAAAAGCAGTTTTTACACATGCCAATAGCTTGGGGTTGGGTCTCAGAGGCCAACAATGAATAAGCCTTTGCCTCCATGATGTCATTGCTTCCAATGTGGAATGTCATTGGCTGAAGGGCTTGTCACTCACTCACCATTGCTTTACGGGGATGGAATTCTGTGGAGTCCAGGTGTTCTCTCATAATGGGAGGCTCCCTGAATCCCTGGTTGAATTTGGCTTCTGTTTTTCTCTCCTACAGCTCAGTTCTGAATTATACACACAGCTTGTGAGTTATCTTGGGTTTTTGTGCATTTTACTTTCATCAGCATATAAAAGCCCCTCAGTTAGTACTCTTTCCAAAACAGTAAATATTTTCTGGACATTAATGCTGCATAACTTTCAGAGAGTCCTGCTGTTGTTTTTTTTTTTACCCCCATTTTGTCCATGAGAAAGGAGAGCCTGGAGCAGAACAACTTCCCAGGCGCATTGATTCTAGGGTGAGAACTGTGAGCCTCAGCATACAGATTTTAAAAGCAGAAAGCAAAAACAGGAGCCACACAGGTCTAAGCTCTCATTGGAATTGCCCATGAGGACAAATGCACCCCCTACTTCCGCTATCTGTAGAATCTGCAGTGCGCTTTCCACCTCTGTTATGCCCAAACAGCCTTCAAACTGCAAAAGTCTGGATCGCGGCCGCTTTGAGAGGTGAATATACACATAACTTCCGATCGCTAAGCAAATGAGCAAACTGCTTCTGATCCTGGTCTTCTCAGCTCCTGGTCCAACAGACTGTGTCTGTCCTGCAGCGACACTAGAAAAACCACAACAGGTGGAGCAGGATTCTTGGGGAAACCCAACTGCAAAATGCAGGAGCTGCGTGTTGTCAACTGCCCCAGGGTGGAATACACAAAACAACCCCCCATCTAGGTAGAGCAGAAAGCACACAAGGGTCTTTGGAAGCAGTTAGTTGCCAGAGGCTGGATAAAGCATTGTTCTGGAGTGCACTGTCTCCACGCGAATGAAAAGCAGTTTTTACACATGCCAGTAGCTTGGGGTTGGGTCTCAGAGGCCAACAATGAATAAGCCTTTGCCTCCATGATGTCATTGCTCCCGATGTGGAATCTCATTGGCTGAAGGGCTTGTCACTCACTCACCATTGCTTTACGGGGATGGAATTCTGTGGAGTCCAAGGTGTTCTCTCATAATGGGAGGCTCCCTGAATCCCTAGTTGAATTTGGCTTCTGTTTTTCTCTCCTACAGCTCAGTTCTGAATTATACACACAGCTTGTGAGTTATCTTGGGTTTTTGTGCATTTTACTTTTATCAGCATATAAAAGCCCCTCAGTTAGTACTCTTTCCAAAACAGTAAATATTTTCTGGACGTTAATGCTGCATAACTTTCAGAGAGTCCTGCTGTTTTTTTTTTTACCCCTATTTTGTCCATGAGAAAGGAAAGCCTGGAGCAGAACAACTTCCCAGTCACATTGATTCTAGGGTGAGAACTGTGAGCCTCAGCATACAGATTTTAAAAGCAGAAAGCAAAAACAGGAGCCACGCAGGTCTAAGCAGTGGCTCTTCCAGTATTTTCTGGGCTGCTGATCCAACGACTCCCACTTCACATTGTGCATTAACTCTGAGGCCTGCTGCCCCACCCAGTCCTGTGCCCCCGCCAGGGGCCTGTGTGCAGGACTGTACTGTAGGAGAAGCGTGCTTTAGGGCCAGTTGCATGATCTGGAGCAAGTTAGTATGCCTGTGTGAACTCCAGCTTCCACACTGTAAAATGAGCCTAATAGGGTCTCCCTGGCAAAGCGGTTGCCAGGACTAGAGGAGATCACATGCCTGAGTCCCTAGCACAAAGTTGGTGCTCAATAAACAGCAGCTGGCTTCAGTGTGGTGTCTGTCTCAG
>NW_012106520.1:580796-583248 GCF_000951045.1 Mandrillus leucophaeus
CCGCTATCTGTAGAATCTGCAGTGCGCTTTCCACCTCTGTTATGCCCAAACAGGGAGGCACATTTCCGTGAGGAGAAGAGCCTTCAAACTGCAAAGTCTGGATCGCGGCCGCTTTGAGAGGTGAATATACACATAACTTCCGATCGATAAGCAAATGAGCACACTGCTTCTGATCCTGGTCTTCTCAGCTCCTGGTCCAACAGACTGTGTCTGTCCTGCAGCGGCTCTTCCAGTATTTTCCGGGCTGCTGATCCAACGACTCCCACTTCACATTGTGCATTAACTCTGAGGCCTGCTGCCCCACCTAGTCCTGTGCCCCTGCCAGGGGCCTGTGTGCAGGACAGTATTGTAGGAGAAGCGTGCTCCAGTTGCATGATCTGGAGCAAGTTAGTATGCCTGTGTGAACTCCAGCTTCCATACTGTAAAATGAGCCTAATAGGGTCTCCCTGGCAAAGCAGTTGCCAGGACTAGAGGAGATCACATGCCTGAGTCCCTAGCACAAAGTTGGTGCTCAATAAACAGCAGCTGGCTTCAGTGTGGTGTCTGTCCCAGACAAATGCACTTCAGGGATGCTGAAGGTTCCTCCGGTCCGTAACAGGACAGCAGAGAGTGCCTACAGGAGACTGTGGTGAGGTGGCTTCCTGGTGCCGGCCTCGGGCAGAGTGGAGGGCCACTTATCCAGGAACACGGGCTCAGAATTGCCCAGGTGAACATCATAAGCGTCCCCAGGACAGTGGGACCCCACCAGCGTGGAGGTCACACTTCTTACAAAGGTTGTATGTGGAACACACTGTTTTCCATCCAAGCGACGTGCCAGCCAGAACTTCATTGAGCCAGCGGTCTGGGGAACTGGAGACATTTCTCTTCTCTGGCACATATGGGGGCTCCCTACACTTGAGAGAAGTGGGAAAGAAGTAAAGAAAAAAATTCCTGGACTTTGATAACCAAAAAATATACTTCTGTTTCGTGTGGCAATAGGTCTGGACACCAGAAAACCCACCAGGGATATGTGTGCTGGATGTGTACCTTTCATTTAACTTGAGGACAAAATGAGGCAACGAAGCAGCGCAGAGACAAGCCCCAGCCAGGGCCTTTTGGGAGAGGAAGAAGTGGGTGGAGCGGGGGCACTGCCTGGAGGGTGAGGAAGGGGCTCCAAGATCAAACACTGGAGCTCTCCCACTCTCTCTGCCTTTCCCCTCCCTCCGAGCCCCTTACCCAGCCAGCCACCAATACAACTCCCCTGCCAGCCCCCCACCAGCTCATGCCCCACAAAGGAACAAAACAATGCTCACAGAGTCAGCTCCGATCACACAGTCAGGTCAGAAACAGGAAAGCCTGCTAGCTTTTTGCCCAGGGTGAAGGAGAAACAAAGGAGAGAGTGCAGCCCTGGCCCCACGGCTCCACACATTCACCACCCATCAGCGCTCAGGGGGCTGAAATGTGCAAATACAGCACCGAGATCTCAGGCTGGGCGGGTACAAACCAGAAGGACAAAGTGACGGCATGTCGCACTGAGCCTCTGAAACTCAGCTGAAAATTCTAGAATGTTCTCTTTAACACAGTCATCTGAATGCTACGAAGGAGCTTTGATAAGGTTCCCAAGTCCTATAATTAGTCATGCTTTGCTGCAAGGCTGTTCTCGATTTACAGCGCTGCTCACACTGAAGCATGCCCTCACATTCGGCACGTGTGTATCTGAGTACCTTCTGCCTCTGTAAATGTGTCTCTTAGAGGCTTACTGCTTGAGAAGCTTAACTCCTGGCTCAGCAGAGACGCAGAAATGCTGGCAACCAGCTCAGGGGCTCTCCTCCACCCTAAAAGCCCCGTTTACTCCCCACCATCCTGAGCACACAGGCTCTGTCATACCCGCCACCCAAGCAATGAAATAGTGCCTCTTTTTTTTTTTTTTTTTTCCCCACAGATGAGGATTCTGATATTTGTAGAAGAACTTTCTCAAGACAACACAAAGGCTCAGTGATGCAACTGCGATTTCAGCTTGGGCCTGTCTGGCTTCTTTTCTGCTGCATTACCTCAAATCCAGAGATGGAGCGACGGTTGCTCCATCACTGCCATCTTCAGCGTACTGGACTGAGAATGGCACCCTTGTAAAGGTATTTTGCTGAATTCAATAATTCTAACTTATTACACTCTCAATTCCCCAGCAGCAGAGGTGGCACACACTTGCCCTGTGCCAGTGCAATGCTGATGGTTGCCCAGTGACAATGCAAATTAAGGATGAACCCCAATCATCTCAAGATTCTGCGATGTCATCTACAAGTCCTTCCTAAAGAGTTTTCCTTAAGTGAGCAAGACTCTTCAACCACTTTCCAAGTCTCTTGATTGTGGCCAAAAGACAAACTCCAGGAAGCTGAGGTGGGAAGATTGCTTGAAGTCAGGAGTTTGAGGCTGCAGTGAGCTATAACTGTGCCACGGCACTCCAGCCTGGGCAACA
>NW_012106520.1:583298-587853 GCF_000951045.1 Mandrillus leucophaeus
GGGGGCACTGCCTGGAGGGTGAGGAAGGGGCTCCAAGATCAAACACTGGAGCTCTCCCACTCTCTCTGCCTTTCCCCTCCCTCCGAGCCCCTTACCCAGCCAGCCACCAATACAACTCCCCTGCCAGCCCCCCACCAGCTCATGCCCCACAAAGGAACAAAACAATGCTCACAGAGTCAGCTCCGATCACACAGTCAGGTCAGAAACAGGAAAGCCTGCTAGCTTTTTGCCCAGGGTGAAGGAGAAACAAAGGAGAGAGTGCAGCCCTGGCCCCACGGCTCCACACATTCACCACCCATCAGCGCTCAGGGGGCTGAAATGTGCAAATACAGCACCGAGATCTCAGGCTGGGCGGGTACAAACCAGAAGGACAAAGTGACGGCATGTCGCACTGAGCCTCTGAAACTCAGCTGAAAATTCTAGAATGTTCTCTTTAACACAGTCATCTGAATGCTACGAAGGAGCTTTGATAAGGTTCCCAAGTCCTATAATTAGTCATGCTTTGCTGCAAGGCTGTTCTCGATTTACAGCGCTGCTCACACTGAAGCATGCCCTCACATTCGGCACGTGTGTATCTGAGTACCTTCTGCCTCTGTAAATGTGTCTCTTAGAGGCTTACTGCTTGAGAAGCTTAACTCCTGGCTCAGCAGAGACGCAGAAATGCTGGCAACCAGCTCAGGGGCTCTCCTCCACCCTAAAAGCCCCGTTTACTCCCCACCATCCTGAGCACACAGGCTCTGTCATACCCGCCACCCAAGCAATGAAATAGTGCCTCTTTTTTTTTTTTTTTTTTCCCCACAGATGAGGATTCTGATATTTGTAGAAGAACTTTCTCAAGACAACACAAAGGCTCAGTGATGCAACTGCGATTTCAGCTTGGGCCTGTCTGGCTTCTTTTCTGCTGCATTACCTCAAATCCAGAGATGGAGCGACGGTTGCTCCATCACTGCCATCTTCAGCGTACTGGACTGAGAATGGCACCCTTGTAAAGGTATTTTGCTGAATTCAATAATTCTAACTTATTACACTCTCAATTCCCCAGCAGCAGAGGTGGCACACACTTGCCCTGTGCCAGTGCAATGCTGATGGTTGCCCAGTGACAATGCAAATTAAGGATGAACCCCAATCATCTCAAGATTCTGCGATGTCATCTACAAGTCCTTCCTAAAGAGTTTTCCTTAAGTGAGCAAGACTCTTCAACCACTTTCCAAGTCTCTTGATTGTGGCCAAAAGACAAACTCCAGGAAGCTGAGGTGGGAAGATTGCTTGAAGTCAGGAGTTTGAGGCTGCAGTGAGCTATAACTGTGCCACGGCACTCCAGCCTGGGCAACACAGCAAGACCCCATCTCTAAAAAGTAAAAAGAAAAGAAAGTTAAGTGAAGAAAGGAGCTCTGGCTTCCATTCTCACCTCTAATTGGAAACAATGAAGGGAGTTTCTGTAACGAGTCTGGGTCATTTCCCCTCCTTGTGAAGCATAGGTCTGGCAAGGAACCAGTTGGGCAGGATAGCTTATCAGACCTAACTCCCTTGCCCCCAGCTCTCTTACCTGACTGAAGCACCCTGCCTGAAGTTGGACATAGTGAAGTCACCAAGTCTAGGAATTATCTAGACACAGGGAGTTCTAAGTAATTTATTTATTTAACAAACATTTACCTAACACTTACTAAGTTCCAGGTCTCATCTAAGCACTTTACATGTGCTAGTTCCTTGAGCCTCAAAAGAGTCTTATTAGGTAGAGTCCATCATTGTCTTCATTTAAAAAATAATGGATCTCCTGTCACCACTCTTTTTCAATATCATACTGGAAGTCCTCATTAATGCAATAAGAAAAGAAAAGGAAATAAAAAGTATAAGAATAAGAAGGAAGAAATAAAACTGGTTTTGCTTGCAGATGACGGAATTGTCTATGTAGAAAATCTGAAAGAACAGAAACAACAAAAATCTGAAACTAAAAAAACCAACTATAGCAAGGTTGTAAGATACAAGATTAATATACAAAAGTCGATTGCTTTCCTATGACTCAGCAATGAACAAGTGGAATCTGATATTAAAAACATAATACTGTTTATAGTACTGTGAAGCAAGTTTACTGTGCAATGATTATTTGCCCAAGTCCAGTGAGACAGAACACTCATGCATGCAAGTCATACAAAACAGGTCTATTACTCACAGATAGGCGGTAAGGGACAATGGAAGCCTAGGATTCATGACAAGCCAGTCCCCAAAGCTCAGAAAAGCTGCCCAGGGTGGATGGAGACTCGACTGCACGTGACCCCACTTGCACCACAGCCAAGGAATCCCAGAAAGCAGCCTACCTTGGGTTTTATCCCCTGCAGGGGAACACAACATGCTAGGCTAAAGCACTGAAGGACATCCTGCTCTTAGGGGAAACAGGAACGAAGCCTGACTGTTCCAACCAGCTCCTCCTTATCTTGGCATGTTGTACTCCCAGCATGAGAACTCCCAGCATTGAGAACTCCAAACAAGAAAGGGGGAAGATCAGTCTGAGGCCATGTGAAAAACTTCCCAGCAATTAGCACCCTCCAAAATGTAACACTTAGGTACAAATCTAACAAAACATGCGCAAGATCTATCAGAGGAAAACTACAAAAACAAAAATGGAAAAGTGAGGCCGAGCTCGGTGGCTCACACCTGTAATCCCAGCATTTTGGGAGGCCAAGGCAGGCAGATCACGAGGTCAGGAGATTGAGACCATCCTGGCTACCATGGTGAAACCCTATCTCTACTAAAAATACAAAAAATTAGCCGGTCATGGGGGCAGGCACCTGCAGTCCCAGCTACTCAGAAGGCTGAGGCAGGAGAACGGCGTGAACCCAGGAGGTGGAACTTGCAGTGAGCCAAGATCACACCACTGCACTCCAGCCTGGGCAACACAGCGAGACTCCATCTAAAAAAAAAAAAGGAAAAGTAAGGCAACGAGAGTTGAATCACTTGCCTAAATTCACACAGCTTCTATCAGGGCAGGGGTGGGTAGGTAGGATATGAAACTACGAAGCCTGACTCTGACATCCATGCTTATAACCCCACAACATACTGCCTTGCTGGTGAGGTTTATAGGCATTTATGCTGTTGATGAAACAAAAAAGTCAAGCTTTTAAAGAATTAAAGTTAGTTTTATTAATTTAGAGGTGTTGCTGAACAACAGAGCAACGCCTGTCAGACTGGCCTATCAGACTGCTCCGGTACGGTATTTCAGTCCACTGCTTATATACAGGTACTGGGGGTTCAGTACATGCAAAATTGCATCCGATTTGCTCAGAAGTTACATTGAAGCAAAATCACATCAAAGTCTGGGTGTAAAAGTACATCTGGTTACAAATTACAGAAGCATAACCACTAGCCCCGTCACTCCTTATCTTATGTGGAAGAAAAGACGAGGACTAGGGTCATTTATCTTTTAAGGAATGTAGTGATTCAGGCAAGAGGGGTGGGGGACTGTATGCTGTATCCTGTTTTGTCTTTAAAGAATCTTTCCAGAAAACTCAACCTCGTCACAGAGCCAGGGGCTTTGAGAAATTCTTCCGGCAAGCAGAAATGAGCAAACACGGCTTCTTACGCTTGCTACCTTGTCTCACCGTGCCCAAGGCACCAAGGACTTAGACTCTACCCTGCTCTCCAGTGATTCTAAGCCATCAGGTATGAGAGCTGGGAAGGACATCAAGCTCAGCATTCCCATTTAATTGATGAGGACGCTGAGGCCTTCAGAAAGGAACTTCCCCGCGGTCACTACATAGCCACAGATCCAGTTTAGATCCTAGAAAGAGCACATATGCTTGCAGAACACCTGCAATGATGATGAAGCCCTTGTACCGGTGAAGGTGGGCTTGGCTACAGTGCACTGACCACCAGCTCTGGAATCTCAATGGCTTAACACAACAAGAGTCTACTTCTTGGGTAAGGCACGGTGGCTCACGCCTGTAATCCCAGCACGTTGGGAGGCCGAGGCGGGCAGATCACCTAAGGTCAGGAGTTCAAGACCAGCCTGGTCAATATGGTGAAACCCTATCTTTACTAAAAATACAATGATTAGCTGGGTGTGGTGATGGGCACCTGTAATCCCAGCTACTTGGGAGGCTGAGGCAGGAGAATTACTTGAACCTGGGAGGCAGAGGTTGCAGTGAGCCGAGATAATGCCATTGCACTCCAGCCTAGGTGACAGAGCAAGACTCTGTCTCAAAAATAAATAAATACATAAATACTTTTTGATCAAGTATAATCCAAGTCCCATGTTGGCAGAGTGCAGAGAAGAGCTCCTCCACACAGGGCACAGGCTGGGTTCCTCTGTCCTCCACCATCTCAACACATGGTCCCTGTTGCTCCAGAGGAAGGGACAGAGGCTGGGAATGGGTTCAACCCTGTGGATTCTCTGCCCACATGCAATTGGCCAGAGCCCAGTCACATGGTCCCACCTTACTGCAAGGGAGGCTGGGAAATGTAGGCTAGGAAGAGTAAACTGAAATGAGAATTGGCAAACACATAACAGTCTGCCTTTTATATACATGATCTCATTAAACCTTTGTAGCACTGTAGCGGA
>NW_012106520.1:588333-591911 GCF_000951045.1 Mandrillus leucophaeus
TACGTACATACATACATACATACATACATTTGAAGTATTTAGGTCTCCACAACTCTCTGTTCTTCGTACCACACCAAATGGGCTCTACATGAATTTCTTGACTCCTATCTTAGTGTTCTTTTCACTACTCCATTCTACTGTGTGAGAGTAAAGATAGACAGATGTATCCTCCCCAGCTTGTAGCCAAGGATGTTGATATTCTCTCAAATGCTATAAGTGAGAGTATAAATTAGCAAAATGTATTTAGAGAGAAGCTTGTTAATATCTATGAAAATTGTAAACGTGCATATTTTTGAACTAGCAATTATATTTCCAGGAATTTCTCCTACAGATAAATTTTCAAAAGTGTAAAATGACATTTTGCATAAAAATATTGATTGAAGTATTGTCTGTAACAGGAAAAGAACTGAAAAAAAACAAAACAAAAAGTCTGAAAAGAGGAGAATCCTAAAATAAATGCTGAAACATCCATTTAGTAAAATACAACAAAAGCAATGCCCCATTAAAATAATGCAAGATGACCGGGGACAGTGGCTCATGCCTGTAATCCCAACACTTTGGGAGGCTGAGGCAGGCAGATCACAAGGTCAGGAGATCGAAACCATCCCTGGCTAACACTGTGAAACCCCGTCTCTACCAAAAAAATATTAAAAAATTAGCCAGGCATGGTGGCAGGGGACTGTAGTCCCAGCTACTCGGGAGGCTGAGGCAGGAGAATGGCGTGAACCGGTGGGGCAGAGCTTGCAGTGAGCCGAGATCGCGCCACTGTACTCCAGCCTGGGTGACAGAGCGAGACTCTATCTCAAAAAAATAATAATGATAGTAATAATGTGAGCTATCTCTACATGCCAACAGGGAAAATGTATGATGCATGTGGATAAGTGAAAAAAAAGCAATCGTATATATGAGATTATTTCATTTGTGCAAAAAAAAAGGAAGTATATGCATATATATGCATACGAAGTATTTGAAAGCATTCCCAAGAAAGCATTAAAAAATAGACAATTCTGAAGAGTAGGATCAGGAGAAATTCTTACTTAATAACTTTTTTTTTGAGACAGGGTCTCGCTTTGTCACCCAGGCTGGAATGCAGTGGCGTAATCATGGCTCACTGCAGCCTCAACCTCAGGGGCTCAAGTGATTCTCCTGCCTCAGCTTCCCAAGTAGCTACGACCACAGGTGCATGTCACCATGCCCAGTTAATTTTTTTTTTTTTTTTTTTTTAGTAGATATGAAGTCTCACTATGTTGCCCAGGCTGCTCTTGAACTCGTGAACCCAAGCAGTCTTCCCACTTTGGCCTCCCAAAGTGCTGAGATTACAGGTGTGAGTCACTGCACCCAGCCACTTAATGACTTTTGACTATCAATGTTTATAATAAGCATAAATTACATCTATAAATAAAAGCACTATTTTAAAAATATAATTATAATTTATAATTTAAATTTTAAAATTTAAACATAATTTAAATATATATATTTAAATTCACTCTGCTGATTGCCAGTTGCAGAAGTGCTTAGTCTCCCTCCATTGGTAAGTCTGGAATGGCTGTAAAGGACAGGCTTTGGTGGAGATGAATTAGCACATTTCCACGTCAGCTACGTAGGATCTCACCCAACTGCTCTGCAGATTAGCTGCATCTGACTCACACTTTCTCCTTGGATATCTTGAGGACAGCCCCAAAGCTACCAGAAACACTCAGCTTCACAACAGCCCAAACCTGTGCCAGGGCTTTCTGGAGCAATAACTACATGAAAGGGGATTGATGTATATACACTCACACACATATCTGCATGTATATGTGTGCTATATGCTAGGCACTATACTAAGACATTTAACTATAGTTTTGAGGAATTATAGACAGGTTAGCATGACCTAATTATAGAAAGATCTGAAAACTAGCTGGTGAGCCCAGTTTTGATGACAGTGGAAGCCTATGGCCAGGGAAGTGATATAGTGTGATGACAGTACCCTTTGGGGAAGCTTGGTTCTGGCAATGGCCTGCAGTGAGCTGTGGGCAAGGAGGAAAGAAGGAATCTGTTGGTTCTGACAATGAGAAACTGATGCCATGGTTTAAGAAAGTCATCAAATATGTTCTCCTCTGCCAAGGACCCAACCAAGGCCCCAGTTAGTCCTGTCTCATCACTTGACATTCAGATACTTCTACCAGTTTCTCACTGGTTTGCCTTGATGTCAAAGATCTTCCCCACCACATTGCAATACCACGATTAATCACCATTGAAGATGGCTTTCATCTTGGAAAGAACCTTCCATGTGAACTTTCCACTTTTCATAATCCCTGAATTAAAAAGAATCTCCTTAGCCAGGTATAAATGGGGTCCCAGGGTAGGTCTTAGGCAGCGTCAACCAGCACTGCACCTTTGGGCATTTTAGAGTCTGGCCACCTCGGAGGAAGGAGAAAGTGAGTAGTCGGAGTTGGAGCTGCTGATGAGTGGCTCCTGGGTCCCATCAGGGAATTGAGACGACCTCTCAGTCCTGAATGTAGCGTATGTCTGCAGTGACAGGAGAGTTTAGTAAGCTGGATATATGAAGGCAGGAATCTGTGGAGAGGAGTGATTTTTAAGTGGATGTCACAGGGAATTGTCGTTGCCCCCAGACCTCCATCCTGATGGACTTTACCAGCTATGGGCTAGAGGAGGGAAGCTGAGAAAAAGGATAGGAAGAGAAACCCTTTGGGACAAGCCTCCAAGAAAAGATAAAGGCAACTGCCTGGGCTGTGACTAGAGACCATAGAGTCTGGGAACCATTGAGTCTAGACCTCTGTGGTGCTGATTAGCCTGCAGCATGCAGGCCCTGGCTCTTCAGATCTCCTCAATCAGAAACTTCAGGAGTGGGAGACAAGCTTTGCATTTTAACAGGCACCCCAGATGAGGTTGATGGCTCTGAAACATGCTTCAGCGGAACAGCAGGCAAGTAGTAGTACCTTCAGAGAGTGCCATCTGTGAGCTACTCATTGCAGTATGGGCAGGACGAGGGCGTTTCTCTCCATTTCAATGTGTCTCCTCCACAAATAGAGTGTCTCGCTTTGTCAGGGGCAGACCACCCTCGAGTTAGATGAATTCACCAGGAGAACTCACAAGACCCAGTAGACAGCTGTGCTCACGGCTGAGATTTATTACAGCAAAAGGGTAGCAAGCACAATCAGCAAAAGGAAGAGGTCATGGGGAGGCTCAAGAGGGAATCAGGCACGAGGTTCCAAGGGTCCTCACCCGGGGGGTCATTCCCCCAACAAGGAGTTGTGACAACACATTCAAGATGCTGCCCACCAGGGAAGCCCATTAAAGACTCAGTACCCTGCTGAGCAGGGTAGCTCACACCCATAATCCCAGCACTTTGGGAGGCTAAGGGAGGAGGATCATTTGAGCCCAGAAGTTCAAGATCAGCCTGGGCAACGTGGCGAAATTCCATCGCCTGTCTACAAAAAATAAAAAAATTAGCCCAGAGTGGTGGCATACAACTCTAGTCCAGCTACTCGGGAGGCTGAGCAGGGAGGATCCTTCGAGCCTAGGAGATCGAGGCTGCAATGAGACGAGACTGGCCACTGCACTCCAGCCTGGGC
>NW_012106520.1:592921-595735 GCF_000951045.1 Mandrillus leucophaeus
TTGGGAGGTCGAGGCAGGTAGATCACTTGAGGTAAGGGGTTCGGACCAGCCTGGCCAACGTGGTGAAAACCTGTCTCTCCAAAAAATATTTTAAAAATTAGCCGGGTGTGGTGGCACACACCTGTAATCCCAGCTACTCAGGAGGGTGAGGCAGGAGAATCCCTTGAACCCTGGAGGCAGAGGTTGCAGTGAGCCGAGATCGTGCCACTGCACTTCAGGCTGGGTTGACAGAGCAAGACTCTATGTCCAAAAAAAAATTTTTTTCTCAGAACAATCAGCTTAGAACCTCATCCCAGGTTCTGAATTGCAGAAGGCCCCAGCTGGTGTAACTTTGTATCAAGTTATAAGTTTTCTTATTACCTGGACCTGGACATTCTGATGACCTAATTGAGATGGAGTTTCATGATTAAAAGTCAACAAAGGACCTTTGATTCTCTAAGAGAAACTAAAGAAGCCGTGAGGCCCATGCAGGTACAGTCAGCAGAGGCAGTCTTTAGAGCTAGAGAGGCCGATGCCTCAGCCCTTCACCCATGCCATCCTCCCTTCAGAGGCCTGTGAAGGGCTCCAGTGATGTGATCATGTGTTCCTATGTTATTGAAAATTTGCAAAAATTATAGATTTTAACTGCAACCAGTGAGGACTACTCTCTCTTACTTTGACTTTAACTTCCTCACACTTCCCATCTTGCCTAGTAGCATTGGAGCAGTGGCCATCGGACCAGTTTCTGTGCCCCTGTGGTCAGCAGTGGGGATGGGCAGTAAGACATTGACCAGGACAGCCAGCAGCAACTGACTGTGCACAGAAGTGACTGCAAACCACTAAACTCAAATGAATGAGTCCCTAGCTCTCATCAGAATCCTAAAATGCACTATTCGAGACCTGCAACATGACGAAACAACGTTTTTTTAATGTCTCTAAAATGTATTTTCAGAGACAGAAAAGAGAAACCTGAACACAAACAAAAAGCAAAATGTTTATTCAAAATCTTGTTATATCTTAAATATACCATTATGACTGTAATTGAAAGATGTTTTGGAACATAATTACATATTCCCGATTTGGACATATATAAAAGGGATTTTCTTTGCTCGTCTTTAAGCTTATTTGTTTAAAAAAAAAAAAAAAAAAAACTAACAGAAAAACCCATATACAAAATTAATGGAATATGAAACAAAAGCAACAATTGGAAGCAAAGAAATTGATGAAAATTATTTTCTTATCAACAAGGAAACTGTAACTAAAAGAAATTTCAGACTACATGAAATGCAATAGTTCATTAAATAAGAAGAAATAGATCTCTAGTAGAAGTAATGGACTATAATGAATAGGCTCTTGTGTTTTTTATAATTCAACTGGTAAAAAAAAGAATGCATCACTGAATTCACTGGAAAAATATTTAAATTTTGTGCTGATTTCACACAAAATAATGGCATTGACATAAATAACATAAAACTCCTAAAACATCATACATCTAGAGAGACATCAGTGACAAACTGGCTAATAAGTTCTGCCAAAATAAAAAGTACTCAACATTAGTCACTGCACAAGAAAACTCGAACTGACCAGTATAAAGAATGTACTGTGTGAATAAATATTAAAAGAGAAAAAAATTAATTTCTAATGATTCAAATATTCACTCAGTGTGCTTATTTCACAAATAAGAAATTCAGTAAGGTGACTGCTTTTAAAATTAATTTGGAGACATAATTCAATATCCTTCAATAAATACAAATCACAACCAGTTAGAAGATAGATTAAAGAGTAATTCACAATAAAAAAAGAAAAACTACTTAGAAATAAACTCAACAAGAAACTATTAAGATCTACATGAAATAAAAACTTTAAAATGTTACTATTGGGGCCGCACGCGGTGGCTTATGCCTGTAATCCCAGCACTTTGGGAGGCTGAATCAGGCGGATCACCTGAGGTCAGGAGTTCAGGACCAGCCTGGCCAACATGGTGAAACCCCATCTCTACTAAAAATATAAAAATTAGTCTGGCATGATGGTGGGTGCCTGTAATCCCAGCTGCTCGGGAGACTGAGGCAGAAGAATTGCTTGAATCTGGGAGGTGGAGGTTGTAGTGAGCCAAGACTGTGCCATTGCACTCCAGCCTGGGTGACAGAGAGAGACTCTGTCTCTAAATAAATAAATAAATAAATAAATAAAGTTACTACTGAACACATAAAAAAATCCTGAGCAAATAATAAGACATATCATATTCATGGAGTAGGAAACACCATAAATGTCATTTCTCCCTAACTTACTCCATAAGTAAATAGCCCATAAATAAACTATCCCTATAAAATAATGAGATTTTTTAACTAGATAAGCTGATACTAAAAATCATATGTAGAAATAAACAAGCAAGGTAGTCAGGAAATTTCTGAAAAAGAAGAGTAATAATGGGTCATCCCGGACAAACACTGACATTCTGCAACTAATCGTTGAAATGGTGTTGATGAGAAACACACAGGCAGATAAATGGGACAGAATAAAAAGCCCATAAATAAACATAAGCAGAAGAGATAATTTAGTATATGAAAAGGGTAGCACTTCAAAGCAGTGCATAAAAGATGGTGTTAGAACAATTGGATAACCATCTGGAGGGAAAAATGAAGCTGAATTCACACCTCACATCTTACACCAGGATACATTTAACAGGGATTTAAAATTTTAATATAAAAAATTAAATCAGGCTGGGCGCAGTGGCCATGCCTGTAATCCCAGCACATTGGGAGGCCAAGATGGATGGATCACGAAGTCAGGAGATCGAGACCATGCTGACTAACATGGTGAAATCCCGTCTCTACT
>NW_012106520.1:596656-614024 GCF_000951045.1 Mandrillus leucophaeus
CCCTCTCTCTCTTACTTTCTTTCTTTTTGTTAACTGTTTTGAGACAGGATCTTGCTCTGTTACCCAGGCTGGAGTGCAGTGGCTCCATCTGAGCTCATTGCAACCTCTGCCTCCCAGGCTCAAGCGATCCTCCCACCTCAGCCTCATGAGTAGCTGAGACTACAGGCTAAGTGTTTTCTGTACATTCTGTCATCTAGCCTTCAAAACCAAAATCACAGAGGCTATCATAAATAAATGTTTAAATCCCCGGAAAATAACAAGTGTTGGCAAAGGTGTGGAGAAAACTGGAACCCTTGTGTGTTGTTTGTGAAAATATAAAATGGTACGGCCGCTGTAGAAAACAGTATGTTAGTTCTTTAAAAAATTAAACGTAGAATTACCCCATCAAGTTTGGATATCCTGGGTAGACATCCAAAGGAATTGAAAGCAGGGACTTGAACACGTATTTGTACACTCATGTTTATAGCAGCATTATTCACAACAACCAAAAGGGGAAACAATCACATGTTCATCAGCAGATAAATGGATAAATAAAATTGTTATGTCCATACAATGGAATATTATTCAGCCTTAAAAAAGAAGGACATTCTGATACATGCTACAACCTGGGTGACTGTTGAACACATTATGTTAAGTGAAATAAGCTAGTCACAAAAGAACAAATATTGTAAGATTCCACTTACATAAGGTACCTAGAGTAGTCAAATTCATAGAGATTCAAAGTAGAATGGTGGTTGTCAGGGGCTGGGGAGACTGGGAAATGAGGTGTTACCATTTAATGGGTACAGAGTTTCAGTTTTGGAAGACGAAGAGTTCTGTGGATAGATGGTGATCATGATGTACAATAATGTGAATGTACTTAATCCTACTGAACGGTGCACTTAGTGTGAAAATAAAAAATTTTATGTTATAAAAATTTTGCCATAACAAAACAAATCCCACAAGTGAGGGGCTATTATTTTGCAGCTGTAGCAACCAAGGCACAAAGATTGTGGTGCAAGTGAGAGGCAGAACAAGCGTTCTCACTGGGCAGCTGGACTTTAAAATCTGGACCCTATCTATTATCATATACCTTTTGCTATCAATCATCAGCCATCTACCATCCACCATCTACCATTCACCATATTCCATATACCATTCACCATCTACCATATATACCACCTGCCATCTGCCATATACCATCTGCCATCCATTATCTACCATTCATCATATACCATATATCATCTCCCATCTACCATCCACCATCCATCATACACCACCCACCATATGCCATCTGTTGTCTACCATCCACTATCTATTATCCACCATATTCCGTATACCATTCATCATATATCATCTACCATCTACCATATGCTATCTACCATCCACCATCCACCATCTACCATTCATCAGGTACGACCTACCATCCACTGTCTACCGTATTCCATATACCATTCACCATATACCACCTATCATCTACCATCTACCATCTACCATCTATGATCCACCATCATCCACCATTTACCATGCACCATCTACCATATTCCATATACTATTTACCATATGCCACGTATCATCCATTATCCACCATCTATGATCCACCATCATCCACCATTCACCATGCACCATCTACCAAATTCCATATACCATTTACCATATACCATATATCATCCATCATCTACCATCTACCATCTACCATCCACCATCATCCACCATTTACCATGCACCATCTACCATCTACCACATACCACTGCCATCTGCCATCCACCATCCATCAATATCATCCACCATCTACCATTCACCATGTGCTATCTACCATCCACCATCTACCATATTCCATATACCATTCACCATATACTACCTATCATCCACCATCTATCATCTACCATCCACCATTTACCATGCACCATCTACGATATTCCACACACCATTTAGCATATACCAAGTATCATTCAGCATCTACCATCTACCATCCACCATCATGCACCATCTACCATCTACCATATACCACTGCCATCTACCATCCACCATCCATCATATACCACCCACCATCTACCACCTACCATCTACCGTCTATTGTCTATCATCAACCATCTATCGTCTACTATCCACCACCCTTCATCTACCCTCTGTCATATTCAATTCACCATCCACCATCTACCATATACCATCCAGCATATACCATCTACTATCTGCCATCCTCCATCTACCATATACTATCAGCCATCTAATATCTACCATCCACTATCTACCACATACCCTCTATCATCTGCTACATAGCATATGCCATCTACTTGGTAGAAACTTCCCCTTTAGGCACTGATGAAAGCTAAGTGACCTAAAAGATTTGGCATGGCCTTTCCAAGGTAGCTGGTTACTATCAGAGACTAACCCTTTACCCTAATCAGTTGTAATATGGCCACAAATTAGTAGTTGTCTAACTCTATCTACAATGTGAAAGGAAATTTAAATCCAGAACTTACAAAACCAGGGTAAAGTCTAAGAATTCTTCAATTGATTCGATTCCCTGATTTCCCAGATTTCCGTGAGGAGGCAGCTGCCAGTCCTGTCATTCCCAACTTGGTTTGCCCACTGGACACATCCACCCAAGGCCCATCTGGTAGTTACTGAAATGTGTCACAGGGGCAAACAATCAAAGGGAAATAATCATCAGAAAGCAACAGAAACACAAGTGTTTCATCCCTGAAGAAAGAGTCTTCCCAAGGCTATTTATACTGCGTCATCTTCAAAAGGTCACCAGGCACTGGATGACTTCATCTGTTTACCTTGACTGAGCACAAAGTCCATGTCCTGCTCATGGCAGTGGCTGCCGTCCCTGCCCCACACTCACCCCCACGACAGCCATGTTCCTGCTCATGGACAGGCCTGCCCACCCTCCTCCACTCCACACTCACCTAGAGGAGGAAGGGGTCAGGGAAGCCTGCCACATCTGTCAAGACAACCTCCCACCCAGGGTCACAGCAGCAGGTAGCTAGTTTAAATTGTGGTATTTACAACCAAATGAAAGAGGGAAGGAGTCAAGTGGAGATTGCTGCAAAGTAAACACTGCAAACCCTCCAAAACCAGAAGCCCAGAGGCACATTTTCTTTGGGAATAGGCCAACTATTTGTTCCTTTGGCAAGTGTGGAGTTTATTTAACTAGAAAAAAGAGGCTGATTTAATTGTGTGCATTCACGTGTGTGTACATACACACACAGAAGGGGGATGGTAATGGGGCTCCTCCAGCTAGTCAGAGTTTCTGCTCTCTTATGTCAGAAAACAGGCCAACACTCTGAAGTCAAAGTCAATTACTGAATATGGGTGTGCTCTTCCTCTTCATTTGCATTTCTGGAAAGGAAGGGGAGAAGGGGTATAAATAACCACTGTTAAATGTCTGCTCTGACTAGGTAGGCACTAAGCTAATGGACATTTTAAAGCAACAGCCTCTGTAAGAAACACATTTTTATTGCAGCCCCATACACACACACACACACACACACCCACATGCATACACACACATTTACACATATAGTTCATGAAAATGATGTTAACTATTACTACATGTGAGACACTCTGCTATTTTCTATTCTATTTCTTATGTCTTTTTTTTTTTTTTCTTTTTCATTTTTTAGAGACAGGTTTTTGCTCCATCTCCCAGACTGGTGTGCAATGGTGTGATCATAGTTCATTGCAAATTTAAACTCCTGGGCTCAAGCGATCCTCCTGTCTCAGCCTCCCGAGTAGGTAGGGCTACATGTGTGCACTGCGCACCACTACACTCAATTAATTTTTTTAATTTTATCTTTTTTTTTTTTGTAGCTACAGAGTCTCGCTGTGTTATCCAGGCTGGTCTCAAACTCCTGGCCTCAAGAGATCTTCCCACCTCAGCCTCCCAAAGTGCTGGGGTTGCAGGTGTGCACCACTACGCCCTGCCTATATCTATTTTTTGTTGTTGTTGAGATGAAGTCTCATTCTGTCACTCAGGCTGCAGTGCAGTGGCACAATCTCAGCTCACTGCAGTCTCTGACTCCTGGGTTCAAGCAATTCTCCCAGTCAGCCTCTCAAGTAGCTGGGATTACAGGCGCGCACCACCACGCCTGGCTAATTTTTTGTATTTTTAGTAGAGACAGGGTCTCACCATATTGGCCAGGCTACTCTGCCAACTCCTGACCTCAAGGGATCTGCCCCCTCGGCCTCCCAAAGTGCTGGGATACAGGTGTGAGCCACCATGCGCACCCAAATTTTTTAATTGAGGTCTAACATACATACTAAAGTTCATGAATCCCAAATGTAGAGCTTGATGTTTTTTTAAGGGCACTTTATTTTATAACCAACTTTATTAAGATATGATTTATAGGCCAGGCGCAGTGGCTTATGCCTGTAATCCCAGCACTTTGGGAGGTCAAGGCAAGAGATTGGGATCATCCCAGCCAACATGGCCAAAGCCTGTCTCTACTAAAAATACAAAAATTCGCTGGGGCAGGCACCTGTAATCCCAGCTACTTGGGAGGCTGAGGCAGGAGAATTGCTTGAACCCGGGAGGCGGAGGTTGCAGTGAGCAGAGATCGCGCCACTACACTCCAGCCTGGCGACAGAGCGAGACTCCGTCTCAAAAATACATATATATATGATTTACACACCACAAAATTCACCCATTTAAAGTGTACACAGCTCAGTGGGTTTTTGTACATTTCCAGAGTTGTACAATTGTTATCACAATCTAATTTAGGACATTTTCATCACCCCATAAAGAAACTTTATACCCAATATCTATTCTAATTTTTTTATGTCAGTCATAATGAAATGAAATCTACTTCATTCATGAGGCAGAACTGAGAATTGTAAAATCAGTGTAGCTGTTTCAGTACAATGTCTCATTTATTCCTCACAAGACCTCAAAAACAAGTGTAAACCATGCCCAGCTCACAGAACCGAGGGGCAGAGAGATGCATAACGTGACCAAGGTCACACACACGTAAGTGACAGAACTGAAAGCCCATGCCAGTCCTCCAGGCGCCCTTTGGAGTTCTTCCAGCGGCATTGAGACAGCCAGAGCCACTGTCTGTTCCCTGAAGGGTGAATGCTGCAGTCACAAAAGCAGGCCAGCCCCACACATGTCTTTGCACTGCTGGGAGCCACTGCTCATGGTCAGCAAGGTGATCTCACTGCACAAGACTAATTACAATCAGAAATGCTGCCAGACAACCTGGGCTCAGAGCTCAGCAATGAAATATATAACTGGGCTGAGCTGGGGTGATGCTTAGCACAGCAGGATTCAGAAGATGACTTTGAGAAGCAAACTAATAACAAAAGGCCTTCAGGCATAATGCCGTCTTGAATTCTTTAAACCTGGAACAGATGACCACATTTCAGAAGGTGCAAACCATCACGTGCACATATGGATATTTTTATAGCATTAAACTATTGTTGTCAAGTGAATCTTAGAGCAATTTCAATGACATGCATCGAAAAATCCTGCAGGACAATTGTACGGCCTGTCGTAATGAAGTGCAGATGAAAAGTTCATGTCTTCTCTCATATCCCAACCCCTCAACGGGTGGAAAGGGGTGTGTGTGTATGTGCGTGCACACGTGTGCGTGCACACGCATGTGTGCATGTCTGTGTGTGTTTGTGTGTAGTGTGTTTGCATATATGTATGTTTATGTATATATGGGCATGTTTGTGTGTGTAGTGTGTGTTTATGTATATGTGTTTAGTTTGTAGGCATAAGCATGTGTTTGTATGTTTTTGTGTATATGTTTGTATGTGTGTTTGAGTGTGCATATGCATGTTTGTGTATATTTGTGTGCATGCTTGTGTTTGTGTATGTTTGTCTGTGTAGTATGTGTTTGTGTGTGTTTGAGTATATGAGTGTGTTTATGTTTATGTGTGTGTGTGAGATTGTGTGTGTGTGTGTGTGTGTGTGTGTGTGTTGCAGCAGCAGCCGGGGATTGCAGGGCAAAGGTTTAGGATGCATGGAATGGCGAAGGTGCTGGCCAGCCTTCCACTGCCCATGCTATTTAATAAGCACATCTGACTCATCCACCACTTGGCTTGTTGGGTGCTAGAGGAGAGTGGAGGTCATTAGGAGAGGAAAGTATATTAGAAATGCGTGTTTTCCTTTCCAATCTAGCCCTGTCCTGTTTCTAGATACGCCTAAATTATTAAACCAGGTTCCCCTTAGAGATCTGTTTCCTATTCTATAAGTGGAGTTTATGCATTTGCTCAAAAGCATTGCCTGAGCACCTTCAACTGGGACAGAGGGCACAAAACGGTTTCATTTTCTCCCGGAAACTCCCTATTGGTTGGCGTCTAGGATCCTGTCTGAGATGTTCATGAACATACATTACCAACTTGGATGCTGGGGAAGAACTGGAGTTTGGTCCATGCCCAAGAGCCATGCCAAAGAACCAGAAGCCCTACTCCCAATCTGAACACACCTGTGCCTTGGGCTCACAGAAGCTGACATCGCTCTAACTCCCAATCAAAGCCAGGGTCAGGGCCCTGTGGAACAGCAGGGGAGGTGGGTGCAGAGCAGTGGAGCGAGCATCTGATGGGGCAGGGTGTGCACCTCGCCAAAGCTGGCTGTGGCTTTGTCACCCACCATTCTAGGATAGGCTTGACTTTTCATTACCTCCTTCACAGCCATGGGGGCTCACTCTGTAAGATGTGGTGCAGGGTTAAGGGGTGCAGATTGATCCCAAAAGAGAACAGAGCTGGTCTTGATAGAGGCTGGACCTCCGTAGAGCACAGGATGTTGGCACTGAAAAGCAGTGACGGGGCTGGGGTGCAGTTCAGGGCAGCTGGGCCCGGCCAGCAGCAGCTCACGTCCAGCGTCCTCAGCAGCCTCTGATCCCAGTGACAGCGTGACCAGGTCTCCCCTAGGAAATGGGTTCCTTTGAAGTTTTCAAAGGTATGAAGGAAAGCCTCCCTTTTTATGAGTTCTGCCGCAGGCAGAGGAAGTGGTTGTGTGCAGAGGAGAGCAATTAAGAGGCAAAGGTCGGCAAGCTGTTCTCCAGGCAGGGCGTGCTGCAGCCTGTCCGGGATGGAGGGGGTGTGGGCCAAGGCTCTAGTGCCCTCCTTCTGTGGGATCTGGGTGGCGGGGAGGAGCTCCTGGACAAAGGCAGGAAGCCACTTCAAGGCATCCCCATTTGGGATGAGTCCACTCTGACCCCGCTTGCCTGCCACAGTACTCTGGAAGACAGTGACTTGGTCCAGCTCCCCATTCATCCAGTGTTGTTAGAAATGTCTAAGTAGGCCAGGTGTGGTGGCTGACGCCTGTAATCCCAGCACTTTGAGAGGCCGAGGTGGGTGGATCACCGGAGGTCAGGAGTTCGTGACCAGCCTGACCAACATGGAGAAACCCCATCTCTACTAAAAATACAAAAAAGTAGCCAGGCATGGTGGCACATGCCTGTAATCCCACCTACTCGGGAGGCTGAGGTTGTGGTAAGCTGAGATGGCGCCATTGCACTCCAGTCTCAGCAATGAGAGCAAAACTCTGCATCAAAAAAAAAAAAAAAAATGTCTAAGTAGCACCAATATCAGTTCTGGTGGTGGGAGATGGTTAGTTCTTTTTTTCTCCAGCAAGTCTGCATCCCCAAGTGCCCTGTCACATCCTAGAGCGACACAGCTGTCCTGCAGGGATCTAGACCAAGATTAACACATGATGTACTGCGTCCCACAAGGTGGACACCCCTTCCAGTGTGCCCAGGATTAAGTGGCTTCCTGGGACGCAGGACTTTCAGGGCTAAAGCCAGAACAAACTGGTCCCCTACCCACATGACCCTTATCCCTCCACAAAGAGACCCAGGCCTTCAAAGGAGACAAACTAAGCTACCCTGAGGACAGAAGGCATCTAGACCAGCTCTCTAGTTGGAAGACAGACCCAGCATCATTTGAAGATTAGAGGTATGGAGCCTTCCAGACCAGTCCCCAACCAAACCACTGGCGCCAATCCAGGCCTGAATGGTCCCCCAAGCCAGGCTGAGCCGAGCCTGGGCACTGAGCTCCACCCTCCTCTGAACCAGCTGAGGTTGTGTCCCCGCCCCACCCACCCACTCTCTCTAGGCTCCCAGGTCCCTATAGCAACCCTTCTCACAGCTGCCCAGGTAGGTGCCTAGGTATGGTGAGGACGCACGCCATCCAGGGTGATGTCCACATGGCACTGCCGGTTCTGTGCATCGGGCTATATAAAACACTCTCGTGGGGTTTGTTTTTGCTGACATCTCTTAGCCCTGGTCGGATGGAGTGGGGTTGAGGGTGGGTGCAGTGTGAACTAATTGTGGCTAATTTTGCTTCTGCTGACCAAGAGACTAGATGAGGTTTATAGAATGCATCTAAAAAGCTGAGGGAGGTGGAATGGGGTTTCCACTGGCCTTCTTTTCACCCTACAGGTGGCTCAGCCTCCCGCTGGGTATCCCAGCCCTATGCATACAGAGGCTCCCTTTTACCCGCAGGCGTTGGTCTCAGGCCTGGATACAGGGAAGTGAAGAGCATGGAGAAAAAGTGAACAGGAGGGGAGAAGAAAAGGAGGTGGATGGGTAAGGAGAGAAAAGAGAGGGGGCCCCAAAGTTGCCGCAGTGCCCTGAGTAAAGATGCTTACCAATTCCTAAATACCGCAGTGGCTAAGAGCTCTGCATCTATCAGCCACATGCTGACTCCTCCAGCAACTCTAGAAGCCAGGAAGGGTTCTGCCCCATTTTTACATAAAAAGAAACCGCCTCAGAGAAGCTGAGCAATTTGGTCACCGTAACACAGCAGTCAGTCTCATCACAGGGAGGGGTGACTGCAAAGCTCTCAGCAGCGATCATACACAGCTTTCTGTCTTTCAAACTTCTATGTGCAGAAGTACACGGTGAATCTCCATAGCAAGGAAGGTTTCTGTCATCCTAACTGAAAGATCTTCAGGCACCAAACTCATTAACAGAAGCACCTAGAGTCAGAACCCTCGCCTGAGAGCTGGGAACGGCTGATGCGCTCCCCCTGCCGGCTGTTACGAAAACAATCAAATAACGTGAGGCCGGCAGCCTGGACAGGGATGCTTCACAAAGAAACGAGAAAACGGCAGCCATGCTGAGACTGCTCTGGGTTTGGAAAATGCAGTTCTGGAGACAAGAGAGAAAAGAAAGGAGTAATTCAAAACGGCTAGTTCCCTAAAGGAATGTTTGAGAGAATGGTTCTAAAATGAAAATGGTCTTTCGGCTTGAAAATTTGCAGTGGCAGGTAGATTCACACAGCCTGAATTCAGAATACAAAGAAAAGGCAAGAAATGAGATGTAATCCTTGACTAAAAATAAAAACAATCACAAAAGCCATACATAGATATATAGAAAATGTTGACAAAAACAATATTTGAGTGCTTACTATGGGCCAAGCACCATTTAAGAGCTTTACCTTTATTATCTTATCTACTCTTCATAGCAATCCTATGAAATAATGCTAATGTATCAGATGTGGAAAATAGGGCATACAGATGTAAAGCAACTTGTATAAGGCCAAACAGCTAAAAAGTAGCAGTACTTTACAGGGATAGATACAGTAAACAAAAGGCAGGTGGAAGAGGGATTACAGGTTGTTCTTATCCAAAGTGTTTGGAGCCAGGTGCAGTAGAATGTGCCTGTAACCCTAGCTACTTGAGAGGCCGAGACAGGAGGACGTTTTGAGCTCAGGAGTTTGAATCCAGCCTGGGCAATAGAGCTAGATGCTCCCCCAACTCCACTCGCCCCCTCCCCCACCATCTCTAAAAGATTTAAAAAAAGCCAGGCATGGTGGGTCACACCTGTAATCCCGACACTTTGGAAGGCCGAAACTGGAGGATCACTTGAGCCCAGGAATTCAAGACCAGCCTGGGCAACGTAGCAAGACCTCTCCCCACCCCCATCTCTACAAAAATTTTTTAAAAATTAGCTAGGCATGGTGGTGCGCCTGTAGCCCCAGCTACTCAGGAGACTGAGGCAGGAGAATCACTTGAGCCCAGGAGATAGAGACAGAAGTGATCACGCCACTGCATTCAGCCTTGGTGACAGAGTGAGACCCTGTTTCAAAACTAAATAAATAAATAAAAATGCCTGGGACCAGAAATGTTTCCGATTTGGGATTTTTTTGAATATATGAGATATATTCCGAAGTCAAAGTTTTTAAAAAGATACGTAATGAGGTATCTTGAAGATGGACCCCAAATCTAAAGACAAAATTCATGTATGTTTTATATATAAACCCTTATAAACACAGCCTCCAGGTAATTTTACGCAATATTTTTAATAATGTTGTGCATGACAAAGTCTTGAATACGTTTTGACTGCTATCTGTCACATGAAGTTAAGTGTGGAATTTTCTACTTGTGGCATCATATTGCTGCTCAAAAAGCTTTGGATTTTAAAGCATTTTCGATTTTGGGTTTTTGGATTAGGGATACTCCACCTGCCTATACTGAAGGAACAAATATACCAGCTTCCCACTCGTGGGAAGTGATCGTGTTTTCCGGGAGTGATGAGTTATTTGAGCTGCCTCTTGCTCCTTCTTTATTCCCATTCCCCTTGTAACCAAAACAAACAGACAAACCAGCCAGGCACTTGTAAGCCCGATGGCTAAGGTTGTTCATGTCTGGCCACAGTAAAGAAGCAGCCCAATCAGCTCCCCCTCCCAGAACTGGAATTTCTGTCCCCTGCACCGTGACAACATCACCTCACCTCCCGAGCTAAGCAGCCACAGAGACAAAGAGGGTAAGGAAGGGAAAGAACCTTAGGCTTCGGGCTGTTTCCTATACTTGCAGTTTTTAAAAGGAATCTGGCATTCCTAGGCAGACAAGAATGCAAATTGGCCAAGGTACAGAGACACCTGAATCCTGTGCCTCAGACCCAGAGAGCGGCCGCTGGAAGGTCCTATTTCCTGCTTTGTTTTCTGCTGTAAGATGCTGTTGTAACCCCTTCCCTAACAGAAGTGGGTGAGTGAAGGGGGCGACGTTTCCTACAGCGGACCTCCGTGTGACTCCAGCTCCTCCCTAAAACATAAAGCCTGCTAGAGCACAGAGCTGAAGAGAGTGAAGAGAAATCACCGCGTGGCTTCAGGTGTCCATGGCGGCTGTTCTTGCTGGATAGAGGGGCGCTGAAGACTCCCTGGACCCAAGTCTCCAACCCAGTTAGAGGGAGGAGTTGATACACTGGGGGTGGCTGCAGAGAATAAGTTTCAACCTCAACACTGAAAAACGGCCTGGGGATCTTGGCAGGGTTTTAGCCCTCACATCTGCCTTCAAATGAGGGACTTCCAGCTGACCTCTGACAGTGTCCCCCAGTATTATGCAAGGGCAGAGTTAAGCTTTTGGCAGCAGGCAGGAGCACAGAAGTGCCAGGGACATTCTGTTAACAAAGCACAAAGGGTAGAAGGAAGGAACAAGCCATTCTTGTCCACTGTGCAGACTGAGCTCCATTGTGTTGATCCAACATGACAGAATTTGTTTCATTAAAGACTCCCTCATCACCACCACTGTCGAAGTCAAATCCCTCCAAAAGCCAGAACCCAAGCCCCACTGTGGTGCAAGGATCCTGCAGCTCTGCAGTCAACGGGTGAAGCCTAAAGCTCCAGCAAAAACCCAACTGCCCAGATCTGCGAGCTGCGGGGAGGGCAGGCCATTTGGCCATAACCCACCCACTCAAGGAATCGCTCCTTTCCACTTGTCTGGGTAGAGTGGGAAGGAGAGCCTCCAAGAACCAGCGGGGAGGAAGTTTTCTGGGGCTCCACTGTGTCGCTGATTTATTGAAGCCTTTCAGGGCCAGAATGACACCATCCACCTACCTCCTGCTAATCCGTATTCTCAGAGCTTTAAATCATGGTGACAGTCCCGCCAGGCACTCTGACTAGTTGAGGGCTTCCAGGGCCCTGCGGGCCAGAGCCCCCCACAGCCACACTGCAGGTGACACCCCCACCTGCCCCAAATACATCCCAGCTCCTGCTGCTCTTGGGCCCTCTGCTCAATCAGATAATCCACGGAGAAATGACCTTCTTTTCACTGATTTAGAAGCTCTCTCGACTGAAAAAATTACAGAAGTTAGAAAAAATAACTGACATTATGACTCACCCCTACCTCCTACTATTGCTAAGCTTCAAAGTAAACACCTGCTGCTGTAAACTGAATAAATGCTAAATCACTAAGATCTTTTGTTAAACAAATTCTGCCACACCACTGCAATCTTACTGGGCTGGAGGAATTTTCTGATCACCCAAAACATCTTGAGTGCCCGTTATTTCCACCCCACCTTTAAATGTGAGACCAAACCTTTGAAGTATACTGCCTCTTGCAAAAAAATAAAAATAAAAACCACACACACCAAAAAGCCTGATTATTTCTGAGGAACACCACAGTAGCTCACTCTCTGTATGGTAGCTATAGTCAAAAGCACAAAAAACAAAGCAGGTAGAAGCAGAAAGCAGGCAGGAAATAAAGACCAAGCTGGTGAGAAATTGGAGAAAGGCTTTCCAAAGCAATGTGACAAGGAAAAGGGAAACTTGAGGAAGATTTTTTTTCTCTGAGATCAGAGCTGTGCTCCAAAGCCAAAATTAAGGTGAGCCCTGCAATTGTCAGACAGCCAGTAAGCATTTATTATGCTCCCAGTACACACCTGGCCTTGTATTTGGAATTAGAGGTCACCTCTGAGTTTATCTAAGCTCTTCTAGAAAAACGGATCCACCCTTATACATTTAAATTATCCAGTCTGCTATGTGGTTTTCCTGTCCTGCTTCTTATGACATAAGGGATTCTGCCTTTGAAACAAGGATGCCAGAGATGTACTGTGATCCATAAATTCAACTCGGGATCAAACAAGAAACTCAGGATCCTGGGATCTTGGCCAGGACGTGCCCTAACTTGCTTCATGTACAATGGGCTGTCATGTCACTGTTCTCTCAAAAACTCCAGACAGGAAGTAAGGGTTGTGACTGATTTCAAAGGGCACAGCGGGGAGCCACACTGTGCTTTCCAGCCACACTGCCTGGAAAGCAGGCTGCAGGCACTGCCTCCCGGGGAGTTTGGTTCTGAGATTTATTCTAACATGATCAAAGCAGTAGTTGGGGTGGGAGCATTCTAAAAATCCGTCTGATTAGGACTATCTGAATTTATATTCTACTTCTACTTGGGAAAATATGCATTTAAATCATTGACAGCTCCAAAATTCTAATGATTCTGTGAGCTACTGGAATTAGTAAAAGACTCATCAAACCAAGAATAATTAAATGACCAGCTGTGGGCAGTGTGGGACTTCAGACAAAGCAGAGGTCCGCATGAGGAGGCACAAGCTTGGCCCTCTGTGGGGCGACAGGAGTGGTGGTGGTGATTTTGATCAGGAAAATACACCAACAGCAAAGGCACCACTGCCAGGGGATGTTGTGAGCCGAGACACGAAGCAGAAATGAAGCCAGTCGGTTTTCCAGGACAGTGTGATCAGAGTGATTAACCCAGTGGCGGGGATAGTTTGTTTGAGAGAGTGATGGAAGGTAAGGTCAGCTGAGATCATCAAGAGTCTAGGAATCATGGGGATAAATAAAGGGGAAATCAAAATTTTATAATAACTCTTTTACAAAGATTACTCTGCAATCAAAATATAGGAAGGATAGGAATGAAGAAAGAGGAAGGGCAGAGAAAGCTCCCACACTGCCCACAACATCACCCAGATAAAAGGCCTGCAGAACTGGAAGCAGACAAGAGCAGGTAATGGGAGGGACACCTAGACCTCCAAAAGGGCGAGATTCTGTGTCTGGGTGACTATGGCAGACAGAAGGAAGGATATGGAGGATGTGGATGTTGTGAGCCTCTGTGTGTCCGACTAGTGTGGCAGGATTTCTCACTGCAGCATTCATGGCTGCCACCTTGTCATATCCAAAGTCTGCCTTCAAATGATGCGGGATTGTTTTGCTCCTTACTTCAGCTGAATCCAGATTCTTGTCTCACAACCAGGAAAAATTAGGCACACGGACACATTGAAAGGTGAGGAGGGCAGAATTTATTAAGCAAAAGGAAAGCTCTCAACAAAAAGAGGGGTCCTGCATGCAGGTTTTCCACCTCACAAATTGAGTGCCAGGCCACTACATGTGAGTTGAAGAGGCCAGGCTCCTCCCCTGCATAAGGCAAGAATTCCTGGTGGCTCCACCCCATTCTTCCAGTCCACACGTGGGCTCTTAGTCTGAACCACTCCACATTGATTTTTCCCTTACTGCACCTGTGTTAGGGGACGGAAGTCTTTGCCATGGGCATGTTTAGGTAAAGCCCGCAGTGCACAATGACCTGGGCAGGTGGGAGGTTCTCAGGGACCACTCCCTATTTGCCTAGGCATTTGGCTCTCTCCTGCCTCTATCACAGGTAGACTGGCCTCTGAGACTAAGCCACTGGACAACTTGGGAAAAATGGGGCCTCTCTGGTGGCTTTTCTTCTTTAGGATAAGTTTCAAGTGCTCTAACAGAGACTCACAAGATCGTGGCTTAAACAAGATAGATGTCTGTTGCTCTGTCTCCCGGTCGTCCAGGCAAATAGTAAGTCGAGGCTGGAATGGCAGCTGCACAGGATCTAAGACCCTGGTTCCTCTTTGCCAGTTGCTCTGCCATCTCTACGGTGCTGCCCTTGTTGGCATTCTCCAAACTGGCTTCCCCGCCCCCAGAATGTTCTAGGCAACAGGATGGAGGATGGGATGGAAAAAGATCACATCCCTTCCTGTTAAGATATGATCCAGAAGTTACCTCCAATAATTTCACTCACAGTCTTTTGGCCAGAACTGAGGGTGTTACCACACCCAGAGACAGGGGCATCTAGGAAATAGAGTCTTGATCCTAGGCCACCCAAATGCAAAGCCTATCACTACAAAAGAAGGAATCGATGGATATTGGGGCTCCACCAGGTAGTAACTGCTACCCATAGCACCTCGCTTAAAACAACACATCACATCATTTTCAAGCAGTGTACAAAGAATGGCCCAAGATAATGATGGTATTGAAAAACCACCTTTGCAAAAATTATAACAGAAAATTATGACAGTGAAAGAGATCTGATCTAACCAATCCCCATCTTGCCTTTAACCTCCAAACTGCCTTGGTCATTCCTGGGCTTGGGCCAAGCTAACTTGGGGAGTTACAAACTTTAGTTTACAGTTTAAATGATAATAGTCCTTCCCCAAAACTAAACTGCCTTTGTAAAGTGAATGAAGGACCACCCAGTTAGGAGGATGAGAGAAGCCTGAATTCTGCTAAGATGTAGGTGTAAACAATTACCAGCCATTATTCTGGAGGTCACAAGATTTGCAACTTCCCCACTCACTCCTGCAGATAACATCACTCTTAAAGAACCTGAGATTGGTCTTTGGAGATGTCCTTTCAGGATTTTGTATTTCGCATGACCAGATGACCAGACCTTGACTCTTGGCCCAACCAGTCTTGTGGACCCACCCAGAAGCAGACTCAGTGCACGAGGACCATTTTCCACACCCTTATGATTGCATCCCCAACCAATCAGCTGCATCTGTTACCGTCACCCCCTGCCACCCAACCAACGCTTGAAAAACCCTAGCCTCTGAATTTTCTGGGAGGTTGACTTGAGTAATATCTTCATCTCCCACATGGTGTGGCCAGTCTCATGTCAATTAAACTCTTTCTTTATCGCGATGCCATGGCGTCAGTGAATTGGTTTTGTCTGTGCAGTGGGCAGGAAGAATCCATCAGGCTATTACAATATCATTATCAGAAACAAGAGGAATGGGGAGGGGAGCCAGCAACTGAAACTGGATGATTCATTTCAGAATGCTAAATGGACCTCTGAAGGGACATTGGCTTGGAGATCTGGCACTTTAGCTCAAGGGAGAAGTCAGATTTGGAAACCAAGGTGGCAGTCATGATGCGAGAGAGCAGGGATGCCCTCCAATAGTGAGAGGATGTGCCTTATCTGGGACTGTCACAGTGCTGTGGCTATTATCTGAAACTGTCTCCCCAAAGACACCGTAAATCCTGCTCTCCAGTAGTATTCCATGTTCTGAATGGCACTAGTGTTTAACCTTGGGGGAAAACGTGTTCCTTTTTCCTATTGAGTCTGTATTTGAAGACTTGATTGGCAATGACTCCTCCTAACTAGGCAAGCTGACAACTTCTTGATGTCGGAACCTTTTAGCCAATGTGTACACACTGGTAGGGGGTAGAGAGGGAAAGACAGGAAAAAGAAAAGTGCTGAGAATTCCAGGTACCCGCTGCAGGACAAGCTGGTTACCTTTTCTCTGGCAGTTGTTATTAAGAGCATTTTCCAGCATCCTGACGTTTTCATCCCCCATTGTTCAGCCACCCACTTCTAAAGAGTTAGCATAATAAGTGGGATCAGGGGTTAGGTGGACTGGGCACCAGCACCTTAACCCTGGGGGTAGAGATAAATGTCTGGCTTTTAGGAGTGAAGTTGATTCTAGAGTATAAAGTGCTGCCCCCACCCTGTTCCAGGGCTGCTGGGTGTGAAAGGAAAAGAAATCTCGGGACCCCAAAATCACTAAGCCAAAGGGAAAAGTCAAGCTGGGAGCTGCTTAGGGCAAACCTGCCTCCCATTCTACTCCTAAAAATGATAGCTATTAACTAAGATTTTTTTTTAAGCTACAAACCTCCCTCACAAGGAATTTCCTGATAGATAAAGGACAGACAGAGCTCGAAGCCACCCCTCTGCTCACTGAGATAAATGCATATCTGATTGCCTCCTTTGGAGAGGCTAACCAGAAGCTCAAAAGAATGCAACCATTTTGTCTCTTATCAACCCATAACCTGGAAGCCCCCTCCTCACTTCGAGTTGTCCGGCCTTCCCATACCAATCCAACGACAGAGTGGGAAGACGGCCTTCCCCTGGAGTTTGGACTTCCAGTGGCCAAACTCCTCTCCCAAGTCTGAGATTTTACTGCACCCGTCACCCGAATAGTGACCCCAGTACTGTACGTCGTATCTAATATGTAGTTTTTTTGATCCTTTATCCCCTCCCACCCTGTATCTATTTTTAATTGCTTTGTGAACTGAGGCAAATGTGATAAAAAGGCATCTGATGTACCTGCTTCTAGCATACAAGAAAACATATTTCCTGAGCATGCTATTACATGCTTGACACTTTATATATGCTATTTCATTTAACATCCCAACAATCCTAAAACCTGGGTTTCATTATTGCTACTCTACAGATGAAGAACCCAAGGCTCTGAGAGTTAACTAACTTGCGCAAGGTCACACAGTTAGCAAGTTGTATGGGCAGGATATAAGCCCAGTCTGGCTGCAAAGCTATGTTCTTTACACTGTAACTTACTTCTGAAGGAAGGAGGCTTAAAAATAATCCATGCAGAATTTGTATCAGCTTGATATGTGTGCCTTATAATAATATTATATTATATAATATTAT